>NC_079153.1:72384400-72687430 GCF_947563725.1 Argiope bruennichi | reverse complement strand
AATAATTCCAAGATATATAAATCAATCACCATTCAACCATTTATGTCGCTGAATTTTTGAAATACATTATACTTTTGAATACATCATTATACATTGAAATACAATAAAATTTTATACTTTTTGTAAAAAAAAAAAAAAAAAAAAAAAGCTTAAAGTGTAGCATCTAATTTTTGTAGTGTAAAAAAAATTTATGAAGATTTATATATCTCTATGTGAAAAATTACTTAATTATTACATATAATTTATTCATCTTAATTCTTGAATGTTTCAGTATACGAATAATTTTATTGTAAATTTTAGAAAATTATTCAAAAGCCGATACAGAAACTAAAAATGAGAAAAAAATTACACAATAGCAACACAGTAAATTATGATGCTAATTAAAATATATATTTTCAATAAAGAACGAAAATTAATAATTAATTATTACAGTGTTTCAATTGTATTAGTATTGTACAAGTATTAATATTAAGAACAAGCTAAAATTATGTACAATATGTATTTCAGCTTTAACTACCATAAAAAGTGATATTTTCAAACAAATTTTAAGGTGATAAAAACAACAACAAAAAAAAAAAAATACCAGTAATAGTGTCTTCAATTTCTTGTGATTCTTGTTCTACAGTTGTTGCAGTTGCAATGAATTTCACTTCACATGGCTTTTTCTTGATAGAGTGAACATAATATTTCAAAGCTTGAAGAACAGCAGTAGGATTTTGGCTTTGTTCTGACTTGCTACAAGAAAAATAAATACAGGTAGTAGATAAAAGCATCCATATGCAAGATAATCATGTTTTCAAAAATAATACATTTCTCAAAAAGTTACTCTGGATAACAGCAAATTTCTTTTATTTTTGCTTCAATAAATTTACCATATAAAATACAAGACATGATAAAAGAACAATAAAATAACAAATTATATTTCTGTATACACTTATTTTTTTCATAAGAAGTATGAAGCATTGAGAAAAGATGGCCTGTTAAAATGTTAAATGAAAAAAGGTTCCAATGAAATCATCTTAAACAATTATTTTCATCATCTAGTAAGAATTATTTTACTTTAATAATAAAATAACTAAGCAAATCCAACAAAACAAATCCCAATGCATACATTTTTTTGGCATTCAAATAAAAACTGAATGACTTTCCTTATTCTAAAATATATTATGTCTCATGGGTATTCAGAATTATTATTCAACCCTATCTTTATTAATTTTTACTTTTAAGATCCCAGACCTCCCTTCTATTATCTTAATACAATTATCTCCATCAATTGCCATAATAAAATGTTTAATTCAGTTACAAATCAGTAATAAATTCGAAAGCAGTGTCCATTGCCTAAAAATAATAAATTGCACTATATTCTGAGAATAAATTTATTTCCCATTTGAGTTTATTAAGAGCACTCATTGCTTTTGGTGACCAACTGTTTTGCTCCAGGAAAACATCAACTGGGAAATATCAGTTACATTTATTTTCAATTAAAATTGCAATACTCAATTTAATACAAATGACACCCTCATTTAAGTGTTTTTTAAGAACCAAATAGCAAAAGACCTTATACTTATTTAAAGGCCTAACACTTAATCTATTTTTTCAGCTTTAATAAAAGAATCACATCCCAAAACAATGCACACATTATCATTTAACAAAAATATTCACCATATTTGATAATTCTAGGTCAAATAATCAGCTCTGTAGAATGCCAACAAACAAACTCCTTGATTACTAGTAGTTTTTTTAAAGTGATTTTTGAAATCAGAAGTATAAATGAGATTTGTTTTATATAAATATATTGTAATTTTCTAAAGCAGATTTACAAGAATGGGGGCTTTTTAAAAATGAGAAAATATAAAGAAGGTAATTAGACATATCTTTTTAAAATTTAAATATGCATTTAATATTATTAGGAAAAGTTTGAAAACATTCAGGTATAAACTGAGTGTTTCATATTTAATGGTACAAACTTCAAGTGTTGATATATTACATCTACAGGAAAAAGAACTGTATAGGAACCCAAAAGCGGAAAACTTAGGGCAAGAGTAACAGAGGCATAAGACGTGAAAGGATATTAATGGGGAAGTATCCCCTCATGTTGCAGATCACATTTGCTGGTGTATATGTTTTAGTAAGCCAGCAAATAAATAACCTGTCTTATTCTACAAGATGGTGGGAGGTACACCTTGACTAAGTAACTGTCCACTAGACCTGTTTACAATTCAGTGTGAAGTGTACAGAAGCGTAAATGCTGTACAGAAGCGTAAATCATAGGAATTAACAGTGCTCAATAAATACATATTATGCTGGTGGAAAATACCTTCTTTTAGAAATCAAAACTCATCATTAAACAAAACTTGGACTAAGAAATTCCTATATTATATGAGAATGAACCTCATAAGAAATTCATTCTCAGTCACATTTTTTAACATACCACTGTGTAAAATGCATATATGCAGGATAATTTATGGGAAGCAAAGTTTGAATTCTTTGTAAATGATAGAGTTGTAATGACTCATTTTGCAAAATCTGTTGTATACTGGCCTGAGATACTTCCAAGGAAGAGGCAATGATAAATGTGCTATTACTAAATTAACAGTCATGGTATCAATTAGAATTCCTTTATTGGTGGATGTATGCATTGATTATAGACTCACTCACATCCACAGCAACCTCTTAATTTTCCAAATTCAGATACATTTAGATGCATTTGCACAAATAAATGCTGGTCCGCTTTGTCCAAAATATATTCCTCTACATTTGTGTAGTAGCATATCCATTCCTCTCAGCTCTGTCATACACTAGATACATGCTTGCAAGTTCCTTATTTGCATAGTGTTGCACACTGTTCCTATTTTGGATACCACTTGAATAAAGTAGCTGTTATTTTTTTTCCCCTCTAGTATACATAAACAGTGCTGACTACTGGATTTCTGCCTATAAGTTCCTATAAAATTTTTATTCCTTTGGATGTAAATTAAAACCCTTTTAAATTTGTATTATATAATGAGACATCTTATAGAATTGTGATAACCTTTATATTATATTCATATTTCAAGGATATTTTTAACATATTTGCAGTATTGTAGAAATTGATTTTAAGCAAAATTTATTTGATAAATCAATTTGACTTCACTATTATAATAATTGCAAAGTCATTCTGAGAAATGGCCTATGTTAAATAGTGAAGGCAAGTGCAGATTATCATAATTTAAAGGAGATGCATTTTTTAAAACTTTTAGAGCAAAGATTCTTTATAAAAGCAATTTTTATTAGTAAATGATTTTATATTTCTTAAAAATGTAACATTGTGTGCTTTCTTGCATACTCAGCATTCACAATTTTAGCATTAAAAAGAAACTGCCCTTCAAATCATTCCAAAATTTCAAATGAAAATTTAAGTACAAATACAATCTTCAAATATTAGAATTCAATCAAAAAAATATGTATGTAAAATTAGAGGCCATATCCTATAGATAAATCAGTAAGCTGGAATAATATGAATTTTCTTTAAAAAGTATATTTTCAAGGAGAAGGGGGGGATGAAGCAAATGATGATTAAAATAATATTTTCAGTATATAATTCCAGAAAGAAATTTAGTACTTGCAGCCCCAGTTTACTTTTTAGATTACTGCACGATCTTCAAGTTCCTTTATATATAATGCAAAAAAAAAAAAAAAGGGGGGGGGCTTTAAATATCCATAAATATTAAAAATTTACAGAGGAAGAATCAAATATGATAAATACAAACATTCTCATGTATGTAAAATTTAGAAGGTATGCTTTTTTAAAAAAGTACCTGATATTTGCTTGTTGAAGAAGTCTTAACCAAGGTTCAGGTAAACCTTCAATTTCTCCAGTGTCTTGATTAAAACCAACATGAATATTGTGTTTCACAGAAAATGGAATCCCAATTTCAGAAGGTGTCTGATCTTTCTTGGAAGACTTTTTAGATGAACGTAATTTAGTAAACAAACTACTCATTGTAGACATTGTAAAGAGCTATTCAATCTAAAAAATAATTTTAAAAAATTACTTTTATAAATATAATGCATTAATTTAATTTTATAAATCTCACTGCAAGCACACACAAAAGTATACAAATACATCATTATATTGCAAAATTACTTTCAATTGAAAAAAAATTGAGTTACTTATTGTAATATAATAACTTGTTGTAAGAGAAATTGTATGGCAGTAAAATCTATATAAAATTAAGCTACATTTCAAAGTGATTTCTTACTAATGATCATAGAAAGATATACTGAAAATGTCTACCATAGTAATATTTCATAGCTATTAAATTATATATGTGTGTAATAGATAATTTTATGGGAAATCAGTGATGCTTTCATTTTTTTTTTATCCATCAGTGTATTATTTGATATTTCATACTAATTTCATATCACAATGTTCCTAGCTATAAACCATAAAACTTAGGATTTTATAATAAAAAGATTCGTAGCAAATATAGGAATTGTGGTCGGAATAGGAACATTGTGGTCAGTCAGATAAAAATGCATGCCTACAGTTCTGTAGGAAGATATTATTTCCATGATCCATGTTTTTGTTATTTTGGTATAGTTTCAATACATAGATACAAAGATTGACTAAATAAAGATTTAAATTTTTATACAGTTTTCTTAAATTTTTATACTGTAAAATATATTTGATAAAAAAAAAAGTTCCAGCTCTTTTGTTATTAAAACTGATTGAGTTGCACAACTTTGAATTTCCTTATTTTAAACTAATTTGAACATCTAGAGAAAACAAACTGTTATTTGAATGGTTTTCTTTGAGGCAGCTGCTGAAATGAGTTCAAAAAGAAGAGGGGGAAAAAAAGCCCCTTCATATTATGATTTCCAAGCTTCATAATAGGGTCACATTTGGTTGCAAAACAGTGAAACCTTTTTGTTTAAAATATTAGTGCACCAAAAAAATTTCTTTAAACATAACTAATATCATCAAGTTGTATAAAAATATAGATTTCAATTTTTTTTCCTTCAGAAGAACAATTATTGATTCAAGCAAAATATAATACTTACACCATTTGAAATATTTTTCTCAATAAAAACTATGTCTGATTCTAATGGTTTAGAAATCGGTTATTAGGTCATAATCTGAGTGGTCCTGCATATTTAAATTATATAATTCTTAATGATACTTTTTTCTAACACAAGGTATTTTATAATTTCACAATGGGAAAAACCTAACTGAAAGTATAACTTAATAATTTATTACACAAATGTATAAAACTTGTCTATATATCATTTTGACAAAACAATGTTTACATAATACATGACATAAAATGAATATTCAGATAGAATGTTCCATAATTAATACAATTTTATTTCTCAGCTAAATCACATACACACACATAAAAATGAATAGAAGGTAAAATGTGAGAAACTGATTATCTGGAGCAACAGGTTAAGATGGCTCGGCCATATCTGGAGAAGCCCTGAAAACAGCACCCTCAAAATATCCACTTTTAAACATCCTATGGGATTCCGGGACAGAGGAAGACCTCCAACTAGATGGCTGGATGACGTGGAAAGAGACCTGAGTATTCTGAGGATAAAGAACTGGAAGGGAGTTGCAGGGTATAGAAAGAATTGGAAAGCTCGTGTGGTTGAGGCAGCCAAGGTCTGCAAGGGGCTATTGTGCTCAGGAAGAAGAAAAATGAGAGGGGCCTCAATGAAAATACATCAACACAAGAATTAATAATAACATCAACCTAATAGAGTCAAAATTCATTCATCATTTCATATACAAAAATTTCTTCCTAAAAATCTTATTTACCACTTAATTTCAGATAAAAGAAATTCTACAATACATATAATAGACTAAGAAGCAATATAACAAATATTAAATAATGGGAAAAAATGAAGCCAAAGTATTAACATAATTTATTAAAACATTTATTATTCTAAATTAAAAAGAATATTTAATTTTACCTTTTTTAGGTAATTACCACAAAAATGGGAGAAAAGGAGAAGAGTAAGAGAAAGAGAAAAGTACATTAAATAACAACGTATTGTGATCAGTGGTTGTAAAAGAAAAGAATAATATAGAAGCGCCAATAAAAATTTCAAAATCAGCTCTTGTTAGGCATGTCCAAAAACCATAAATCATTGAATGAAAAGGATATCAAAACACAATATTTATTAATTTAAGCTTCTCAAACCTCGTCTCATTCTTCCCTCATGTAAAGGAGGTGTGGGACAAAAATATTACAGCTTTTAATTATGCAAATAAAAACTAGTTGTTAGTATTTTTCTGTTTCTGTATTTTTCAAAAATAAATTGAAGACCATACAATTAGCTTTTTATAAACTTCATTCTTAGTAAGTCTACACTAGTGAGGTAAGAACATTTTTGTGAAATCTGTCCCATTCCTCCTAACTCATCCCTAACAGAAAAATACCAAAAGGTGACTATGGATATATTAATTTTTTTAATAAAATTAAAACTGGATCACATGTATAAGAAAAGAAATAATATAAGTGCAAAAATGAGCCAAAAATAACAGTTTTACTATTATTTCAAGTTATAAATAAATATTAACTTCACTTATATTAATATCATTAAAAATAAAAATTGAGCTTCATTCATATAATATCTATTTCTAAACCATAATATAAATGATAAAAACCAAAGAAAGTTAAATAGATAGAATAAGAAACCTCTGCACAGTTTTTTGTTACATTTCATTTCGAAGCAGTAATACATAGTCTAATATTTACAATATTAGAATAATTTTAGAACACACCTAATAATTCTGAACCCCAGTCCTATATCGAGAGTGACATTGAGTTAGCATACTCCTCAACAAATTTGAAAACATCAATGGGGGAATTTTGCCTTAATGGATTTGATGTGTACTAGATTCACTCACACATCTGTTCTTCAATAGAATAGAGTTTTGAAAGTAAAACCATCTGGAATTCCAAAACTTATTATAAAGCCATGACATGGCCCAAAGTCTGAGCAAAATATATGTTAATTGTATAACTAAATAGTGCCATTATAAGAAAATAATTGGTTAAATAGATCAAGAAATCCTTTAAGGATTAATGTGAAACACAAAAATATTAAAGATAAATAGATTGTGTGACTGTCAACCGTTTACCAATTATAATATTAAAAAATATAAATGAGTAATATACAAATCAAATCTAAAAATTCTTATTTCTAATGCACAGTTATCTTTTCAAAGTTCAGTTTTAAAATTTCAGGAATTATAAATTTGGAAACTTTAACAAACTAAAAATCCCGATAAAACAGAAATGAATATACAAACTAAACCATTTAAAACTGGAGATTAAATATTTTTAATTATCAAGACAAAAACTATTGAAATGTAGAAACCACTCCTCATAAAAATAACACAACATTTATTTCTTTTGGAATGGAAAGAAACTTGGTCATTTTGAAAATTAAAAATACTTTCATCAAAATATAGAACAAAATTCAGCAATGATTCATATCTATCTTATTTATTTACATACCTAAATCACAGCAAAATGAACAATAACTATTTTCATACTATAAATAAAATGTTTCTCCGACAGATCATAATAACCTCTTTGATGAAATGTAAATTCGAACAATATTTATGCAGTTTGAATAAATATATTCTAAAAATATATGCTATCAGTCATGAATTTCATTTCCGGCAAAACCCAACCAGTGTAAAACGGAAGTCGAAATAGTTGCCAAAAAAAAAGCAAAAAATATAAAGCGATATTAGCCGTCAAAGTATCAGAGAGACTAGCGAGATATTGATTTTGAAAATTACAAAACCACTGAAATTATTGTAAAGACGGCTTATTCAATAAATAACAAATATAGTTGCTCACAAAGAAGAATAGTTTATTTAATAGTTCAAGGAATATTTAATACTGAAAAATGTAACCTTTCTTTTCACTTCAATGGAATTTAATGAAATGATTATTTGCTGCGCCGATTGATGATCTCATGTGTTGAACATGGTTTTGACCAAGCTCTTTGTTTGTATGAAATTTAAATTTTAGTTGTGAAATCTGGGTTCATGTGTTTTAATTGATTGGTAACTTACGCGCATTTTGCGAACTCTAGCATAATGTTTATTCCAGCAATCGCTACGTTGTTAGCTATACTACTTGTTATAATATATTTAATAATTTGTAAGTACAGAGTATTATCCTTGTGTTACTTGTATCCAGTTTATTAAGCTATTTATATTGCTTTGCATTCAAAATGAATGTTAGATATGGCTTGGTACTTTAATTTTATCTTTTCGAAATTTCATTTGTTCGAATTTTATCAATCGAACTATGATTAATGGAACATACTTACACAACTATTATATTTTAGAATTGTTAATTAAAATAATAAGTAAAAAAAAAAAAGAATACGACGTTTTCCCTTAAGATTTTATATTTTGGATAAAGTGGCAAAATTTTTATAGTAACACCATAATGATTTTTTAAATTTTTTTTAATTGGACAAATTAAGATAAATAATTTTTTTCCACCTTTTAACACAAATCGTTAGATTACGATGTGAAGTTGGGAAATAATGTCTTGTCTCATAATCCAAATTTTATCTTATTTTCACAATCTGTTTCTTTAACTCCATAAGTTGCTACTAAATTATTTTAAAAATTCACTCACTATACAAATAAAATATGCAGTGTAATATGTAAATGTAAGCCGAAATTATTTGAAATAAGGAGCAAAGTATTTCATTTCTCAAGAAATTATTGTATCATTGGCATTCATTGCCAAAATTTGACAGCTAATTTAGAGACTTACAATTTGTAAAATAAGTAAAGCCTTAGTTAAAATGTAGCATATTTTAATAAAAGTTAATATATTAATAAGTAGACCCTCGTAGAATGTTTATAAAGCTTTTAACTTTATTAGTTTGATCAGATGCACCGTATATTTTCAATGATATATTTATTTATTAAGATGTTATGAAAATCCTTGGTAAATTAACTTTTACCTTCTTGATAATTTCTATATCATAGTGAAGCAATTTAAAACTAAAAATTTTAATTTTATATTGTACTATTAGTAGATTATATTAATATTGTATTATGTTTGTTGATTAGAATTATTGTAAAAGAATTCTACATTATTCGCAAGGATGCTATTTTTATATTACATTGATAGTAATGATGCTCCATATATTTCGAGCATTCTGTAATTTTTATTTTTGACAAATACTTTTAAATGACCAATCATTAATACTAGTAGCTTTATAGACTACTACTACTAAAATTTTTTGATGTCAACCGACTATGGCAGCTCTAAAGTTATGTAAAGTAAAGTAAAAAGTTACATAAAAATACTTAAATTATAAAGCTAAATTGACTTACTTTGAAGCTTGAAACAAAGTATAATTTTGTTTTGGGTTTAAATATTCTGGTTATTCTAAGGAAATTGTTTTGAAAATCTGGTACTTTTGTATTAATTGCATGCCATTGGGAAATTTTTGTCTAACAGTATGTCATTGGCCAATTTTTAGACACTAATATGATATGATTAGTGAGTTTTTTTAGGGGTGTGGAGGACAAATAATCTCTGGTTATTATAAACATTACAACTCTGATTATTAATAACTAGCAGGTGGTTAATACACAAGTAACAGGGATGCATAGCATCAAGAAAAGTGCTTAAATTTGAAAACTATTTTTAAGCACCTTAAAAGTGCTTAATTTTCAGGAAAGGTCATTAAAAAGTGCTTAATTTTCTCGTGAAGATGAAGAAAGCTTTTCATTTTGTTTTGTTTCCCCACAAGTTGAATATGATAATTTGAAATAAAGATCGTATTGGCATGTTTACCGGATGTATCAAAAAATAAAACCAACAAAGAGGGAGAATTCGAAGAAGTATTCCAAGGGTTCCATCACATATTAAGATAATGTTTAATTTTTTTTTTTTTTTTTTGCTCTCTTTTTCTTTAACAATGTACACTGCTATTTATTAAAATACTGGAATAGTTATCTGAAGAAGCAGTACAAAATGCATACTATGCCATTTTTATTGCAAAAAAAAAAAAAAAAAAAAAAAAAATTCAGTTTTTAATGTTTTAGATGTTGAAGAATTTATTTAAGTTATGCCTGGTAAGTATATATTTAAACTTTTATGTGTTGTTAAAGAAGAATAGGCAATATGGTCTGATCAATGGAAAATATGAAAATAGTAGGATGAATTTGATGTACCAAAATGATACATGGGAAAAGCTGCTTTAAAAACGATTGCATATTCGATCATCATTCTCATTAATATGTCGCTTTTGAGCAATCACTTGAATGACCTACGATTGGTATTCAACTGTACTATATTGAATTTTATTTAATTGTGGTATCTCATTATGTTAGTCAATCGCTTAAAATCTAGTATGATGAAATTTTAATTTGAAGCTTTAAATTTTCAATGATCATGTTATCTTTGGTGGTATAATGCCCCTATCCATTTAAACATTTTTATTTGTTGAACTATTCTTGCCATATTTGTTTTGATTAAAAAAATTTGATTAAAAGAAGAAACTGCTGGATTTGGCATTTAAATATTTCTAAAGAAATAAAAAAAAAAGTTTTTTACAATTTTTTTTATGACTTAGTTTATATAATTTTATAATGATTTTTTCTTTTCTTTTCTTTTTATAACTAATATAGAAATTTTTTTCAATATGAAATCTCTCTTTTTATCTAAAGTGTTGTCCTAAGAAATGTTTAACATTAAGATATTATGCCAATCGTCGCTCAGAGAGAAATTAGGAGCATGAAATGTGGGAAGTTATTTTTGGGGCATTAGAGGCACACTAAGAATGGATTTCTCAAATTTTAATTTGAAGTTTAATTAAAAAAGAGAATTTTAATGTGTTTTCATCATAACATCAAAATATATCATCACATAAAAAAGATTTTAACATTGTTTTAAAGGTTAAAAAAGAATATTCTTTGAATAATAAAAATTTTGTTTAGTTGAATGTAATTTTAAAAAAATAATTTCTAAGAAATTAGTTTTGAACATAGTTTATAATGAAGATTTTAATTATAATATAATTCAAAATGATATTGCATTTTCGAATCATTGAATTGTATTATTCTGCAGCTGTGAAAACTGTAGTAAAAGGGAGGTGATGTTTACTTTGCTTTTATTTAAATTTAAAAAATTTAAAGCTTGTTCATTAAATAAAATTTATTTGATAAGTTTTGTTAAATTTTGAAGCAATACAATATACTGTCTCACACTGGCTTAAAGAAAATTTTTTTTAAAAAATGCTTCAATTGCCATTTTTATTTTCTTGTATACAAAATTTAGAGAAAATATTACAATCATCAAAAAATTTGATCTCATGATTTTAATGAATCTCCATGATTCATACCTCCTTGAATTTGAAAACACATTTTCGGAAAAGTGTCTGTCTATGACAAAGATAACACAGAAACACTTTGAGCTTGATGGATGAAATTTGGTATAGTCTTCCCACCAAACTTGTAGACTTTAGTCAAAATTTCAGCAACATCTTTTTAGATGAAATCTGTTTGTCTGTCCGACTGTCCCATAAGCCTGAAGTTAGCCTGATAATTACAAAACAAAGAGAGCTAGATAGTTAAAATTTGGTACACAGATTTGATATCTATTACATAAACATCTGTCAAATTTTGTGCCATATCCAAAAAGGAGTTCACCTCATGTTAGTCTGTACTTTCAGAAATATGTAAATTCGATAACTCATAAATGTAGTGACTTCGATATTTCAAATTTAGTATGTAATTTTGTGAGTATAAATACTGTTTTGAGTCAAATTTTTGTTTTAATCCATTGGAAAAAATGCGTCTAAAACCCAAATTCACTTTTCAGATACTTTCAACCTTATGCCAGAGATTAATCCCTAAAACTTGCCAACGACCATACGATAGAATCAGTAAAAATACCTAATTCACGCCTAGTGTTTATATCCTGTAACTATTGTAAACCAGTGTCACACAAGGCATTTCCTGGCAATATGCAAGAAAGTTTTAGGAAGACACTCTGACTGATTTATTTCTATTTTGCTTCTAACTACTGAGCTGATATTTTTTTTTTAACTTTATGAATTTATTTTTATTATTCATGAAAACTTCAGTCTGGACAAGGTCGACTCAGCCTTTCATCCCTTCAGTAGGTCAATACACTGAAGACCAAGCATGCTTAGGAACTAACCGGGGGTTCCGCGTTAGGCTGACCACCTAAGGGAGACATATGCCTTGCACCCCAGGGTCCGTGGTCAAGAAAGCAGATATGGACACTGTAGGCCTTGTCCCACATGGGCTGTCGTGCCACTGAGTTTAAAATTTATGAAAGCTAGGACTTGTTAAAACATTTTCATTTCTTTGTGAAATAGTTAGTTAGTTGTAAGAATTTTTGCTTATAGCTCAAAAAGGAGATTTTTATTAAATTTTGGAACACTAAACATTAAAAAAAGAGAGACTTTTATTACACTTTAGAAATAAAAGGCGATAAGACAATTTCTTTTTTATCTGATCGGTTGTGAACACTGCTATTAAAAATTGATTTTAAAAACTTATTTAGAACATGACATTGTTCTATCATCAATTTCATGGCAGTTTCATAACTATAGAAATACTTTAGTTCTTAGCTTTATAAGATTGTAAATAAAGTTACTTTATAGAATGAGTCAGTGCAGGGAGAAATTTACTCTTTCTATCACAGCCGTGTTGGATCTTAATCTTGTTGATTTTATAAAGCTCAAATACAAAATTTGTGGTCATGTTGAGCTTCTGCATCACTATCGACATTTTCAGAAATATTGCATCTATCTTATATTTTATTTTAATTTTTAAGAAAGTTGAAAAAGCTCACTGATCTTTTTTTGTTAATCTAATTAAAGTTGACTCAATTTTTTTGGTATTAGTAGTTTCTTTTTTTTTTGATCATTTCTATACCTTTGTCAAATCCAAAAAGGCATGCTTTTACAATAAAAAATGTTGTGCAAATACAGAAATAAATATTAAAATTTAAAAAATAAGTTTTTCAAATTAATTTTTAAGAATTTTTTTCTTTTAATAAAAACTTTGCATTATTATAAAACGAAAAAAAAAATACTATGCTTAGAAAATATACAATTTACATATGCATACTTATACAAAGGTGCTTAATTTTTGGGGGTTAAGGTGCTTAAAAGTACTTTATTTTTGCAGCAGTTTCTCACTATGCACCCTGGAGATTATTTTTTTAGTAGTAGTTATATTAGTTTAGAAAGCTTTTTTTGAGTTCATATGTATGAAGAGATTATTTTCCTTTTCCTTCTTAAATGGGTATACTATTAATATATTTTTAAGAATAGAATTATAAAAAAATATAATTTCTTATAAATTGTAAGATGTTCTTAAAGTATGTGTTACAATGTAAGGAAGTTGGAAGTTTGCAAAAGAAAAGCTAGGCATGACACATTTCTACAGAAAAAACAGATTTCAACATTTTTGGAATCAAATTTAGATTAATTTTCTTTCATATAATTCTACAATATTTTCACAATATTCTACAATAATATCACAAACATCATATTTATATATGTATATTATAGAAAATTATTTTATATTCCTTTATTCTATTAAATTCTTCAATATGTCTCAATAACAATAAAAATATTCTTATCTACAATTTCAAAATTTTGATAATACTTGAATTGTTTTAATTACTTGGTCAGTAAATATATATTTATATGCACTAGGCATAAATTTGTAAGAAAATATATAATTATGTATTGTGGAATAACATATTTGATGCCTTTTTCATTTGGGGAAGCAAGTTTTACTTAATAAATATATTTGAATTTCATTTGTCTTTAAATCTATATTAGCTATGATGAACCATGAATATAATGATTAAAGAATATAACAATTGGAAGAATGTTTTGTCTTCTTTTCTTATTATTCTTGTCATTTTAGTAATTAATACAGAGTACTAAAATAGTGTTTATCTTTATTAAGGTTGGGCAGTTATATGGTTTTGTAGTCTTTCTCGACAACGTTTCTTCCAAGTGCTGCTCCATGACGATGTTCTTGAAAAACCAAAGGAATCACAAAAGGTGGAATGAAGCACTTGTGGTACTGATTTAATTATTTTTCTTTTGTATTCTTTAATATTAAACTCGAAATTTAATTTTTATATACTAAGCATTTTTGGTTATTTCGTTCACATTATTTACAGTCTTTTATCTGCAATTATTTAAAAAAAAATTAATATATATTTTTTTTTCATTTATGTAACCTGGTTCTCATGTTTGCTTGATACATTTAATTGGAAGTAGCATTTATTCCACCCTCTTTTTTAGTTTTAAGACTTAAGAACTCTGTGAAATGTTCTCATGAATTCTGTAATTGAATGAATTTTGATGTTTTACCAAGGCTTTTGGTGTGAATTTGATGATTAGGCAACATTTTGGTGACCTGGTATTTTGAAATTTCTGTTCTTTTCCAGAAAATTTACGAGTCTTTTCAAAGTATTTAAAAGCTTTACTGCATTCGCTGATCAGTGAATTAATTTTGTGCTTGCATTGAGTAAGAGCCTCCTGCTGCTATTTTTTCTGTGTTCTCTAAATGAACTAGTTGGAACTGTTGTAGTCTATTGAAAACTGGGTTGTTTTTACTTTATTAAATGTAAATAACTAATATCAAAATTTTTTTATTTTTACAGTCAGAATTAAAATAATTTAATCCATACACCTGTCTGAACTATAACAATATTCATATAGTTGTTTAATGTAAAGTTTCAAAATAGTCATTTTATAAAATAGTAGCTTTTATTTCTAAAAGATACATCATTATGAAATAATTTAAATTTAGTATATTGTTATGAATTTGTAATGTTGCTTCTTAGTGCAGTAAGTTTCCTAATAAAGAAGACAGTTTTATAGAGAGCTTAGCTTAGTGACAAGATAGAAGATTCCAGAATCTCTTGGAATTTTTGCAATAAGTCCATTAGGATGTGATTTATAGTGATCTTTCTTGAACCATCTCTGCCCTATTGCAGAAATCAAGAAAAGCTAGAAGACTGAAGTGGAGTTGGTAAGTTGAATTGAACTCAAGTGATTAGTTGAGTTTGTGTGCCAAGTCTTGTAGTCGAGTTTTGAGACTAAGCATTATGTCGTGTGCTGAGCAATCTGAAGTGTTGTGTTGAGCACTGCATTTGTATTGAATCAGTAGTTGAGTACAGCTTGAGTGAATAGAGAATGGAGAATAGCGGATTTTGAGGGATTTTAATAGTTATATATGCTCTCTCTTCCTGCAAATTTTTCTTGGTATTTGTGATGTTTATTTATGCATGTCAACTATATGTTTTCATTTGTGTTTTCTTGTCTTCATATTGAATTAATATCATTATTTATTACTGACTCTTTTTTAATCTGTTCTATAAATACTACTACACCAGGCCCATTTATTTTGCAGAATTTGCCATAACAATATCCATTATCCGTATTGAGTAAATAATTTTCAAAATAATGAAAAGATCAGTTCTGTTTAACGGTCACATGCCTGATTAGACTGGGTAATGGTCATTTTTATATTTGTAAGATTTTTAGCTTTAAGTCTCAAATTGGTATTGTTATAAAATGATCAGTAAAACAATTTCAATAAAAAACAAAAACCGAAGAGCATTACTATAACCTCTAAATTACATATTTATATATGATGTTTCATTATAATATAAAAACCAAACCAAAAATAGAATGCTTCAAATTTGACCAACTTACAGGCAAATTTAAAATTTGTTCCTTTGTTGTAAAGAAACGAAGCACAAAATATACAATTTTTACTACACACAATGTTAACTGATATATATAAACTAAGCTGTCAGGAATACCAAATATACTTTTGGTCCTCTGGTATACTTGAAATTCCAAAATCCCTAAATGGGGATCATAGTAGGTAATGAGTTAATCAGTTAGAAATTTTAAATATGTTTTTTTTAATACATTTTTGAACTAAATTCAATTCAATGACCAAATTTATCGTTTGCATGTGTTAGAACCAGCTTTTTGAGAGCAGCCTGAAGATACCTATACTACAAGCAGAACAAATACGAGTCTAGAGATAATTAAAGAGATGCAAGCTCTCTGAGTAGTAGAACGAGAGGTTCTGATATTGGCCTGTAAATCTGTGTATAATACTGTGGATTATCTGTCATTGAATGATAATCATAGTTCTGGTAATGTAATGATATGTGTCGCAATATAATTCTGATTTACATGTATTATTTGTTTGTGCTGTGTCCCATTAACTTGCCACTCTTGTCATAATAAACTTTTTAGAACTAACCAAGTGTATTTATTATCACCAACCACAATACAATAAAGAGAAAGATGCAAGACTAAGATATAGAGTAAAAAGAAAGACAATGTAACTAATCATTTGAGTATGTATTGAAAATTACTGCAGAGAATTGTTGAGAACTAGAAGATTTGATCTACTGAATTATACAACAGACATCTTGATTAATTTAATATTTTATTATCCTAATCTATTTTTATATCCCAAGAATCAAAGAACTCTTTACATGATTTTAAAATTTGATACAAATAATTGAAATTCTAGTCTTAAATTCTTGTATTTCCATTAACAAAATAAGATTACAGCTAGAAGCTTGGATTACTATTTAAGTATCATTCTAATATTTTTCTTAATCTTATTTTAAATATTTACATGAATAATGTGTATAGTTTTCATCATTATGTTACATATTTATCTATTGTATATGTCATAATCTTTGAAATAATTCTTATACATTAAACATGTATTTTATATGTTACGTTATGTTAACATATATATGTCATATATATAACATATTATTTTGATTTTTTGGAATGTTAAATGTTTATTTTGGTATTTTAGTTATCAAGGATGCTGGAATCCAAGATCGTCATTACTCTGTTTTCACCAATTTTGATTCTGTGATTTACTTATAGCACTCTGTGATCCAATAGCAAGAAAGTGAAGTGTAAATAATATGAATTATGAATTCATTTTATAATCATTTCCCTCATTCAAATTTTATCATTGTATATATTCATTTGTGTATATTTTTGTAATTTGTGATCTTATGTTTCATGACAGTTTTATTTAACTTGCTAGACACCCAATTATTTTGACCAGAAACTTCTTGGCTCTCAGTAACTAGCTCTTAAATGTATATCCTTATTTTCTGACATGAAATCAAATTTTTGTAATTATAAAAAAATACTTAGAAATTTTTAGAAAATTTAGAAATGCATATGTGTGTTGAAAATGAAGAATTAGCAAACACTTTAATCAAGTGTATATACCTTTTTATTTATTTTTTATGTGTTGGATTTTATTCTTTTACTGTTTAAAAAAATTATGTATAAAAGTGCAAAAAAATAAAGACTCTGTTTTTATTTTGTTATTAACATATTTTTGTTTGTTTAATCATATAAAAAAGTTAATATAAATTTGAATTATCACTGAATATTTTGAAAATGCTTTCATGTTAAGAATTTGAAGGTTTTACTTAATAAATTTCCAAACTGATTTGAAATATGGTTGAACTAATTATATAGACAGTTATCAAAATAGTGGAAATACTATGAAATGTAAAAAGTTTTAACAATAAAGTATATTACTGACCTTAGTTTATAAGTGCATCTAGAAATTAAATTTTGTGTGAAGGAACACCATACCATGTGATGGTGTTTATATGGTAGTTATAGGGAGTCTGTAAATCTGTAATGCCTTATGCATTGATACCTGTTGTAAAAATCAGAATCAGATTTTCTGTTTTCTCAAGTCAATTAATTTAATGATTAATTTTAATATCTTAATTATTTTTCACATCATTCTATTGATTTAATTGTTAAATTAATCATGCATTTTACTTCTAGGTGTTTATCTTTGGCACAATTCTTTATTGAAAGAAGTTTAGCTTTTTTATTCAAAACCTGTGTCATGTTTGTTCATTAGGAATTAAATTTTAAAATAAATGTTTTTAGTTATTTTTTTCTTGCCATTCTACTCACAATTCCTAAAAATTTAATAAAATTCTTCCTAACATAAAAAAAAAAATATTTATTGATAATTATCTTCCATTTTTTATTTATATCTAAGTTTCAAGCTTCTGAAAGGGGAAAAAAATGCTACAACAGAGCACTGTTTAAAATTAACTGATAAGAATGAAGATGATTAACTGATAAGAATGAAGATGCTGTACTCCTAACAATATTTCCTTTTCTTCATAAACTGTGGAATAGAGCAAAAGCACTTTGTTACTGTGCTTGTACGTTCACAGAAATTGGAAATTTTCTTCTGACTGCTCCTTCTTTCCTTCAGAAACTGTGTAGATATTTTATCTTTACAAAAAGTTTTTTTTTTTTTTTTTTTTTTTTTTTTTTTGCTGCATTTCAAAGGAATGACAGCTTGAAATTATTGAAATGAAAAAAATTGATGATTATGTACTGAAACAAGCTGAGAATGCTGCAGTGCCTATGTATGAACTACCTGTAATCATAGCATTACTCAAGGAAAAATTATGAAAGATACCATAGGAATGATAGATATTGTTTATGAGGTATGTTCTCCCAAATTGGTAATAATGATATAAAAATATCGAAACCCAGTAAATTGCATAGCCTTTGAAGATAGAGAATTCTTATTTTGAAGTTTTTCAAATTTTCTGAAGGAAATTAAATAGGCATCTGATTTTCTAAAATATCTTTGCAATCACTCCCAATTTTTCTCTTTCTTCATATTGCCAAAAAAACCTGGAGAAATCCACTTAATTGTTTATCCAATCTTGACATATTTGCTTTCGTGGTTCTCTATTAAACAAAAGGTATTTGGATAATATTCATGTGAAGACAATTTAATATTCTTGCATCTTTTCTTGAGGTCTTATTTGAATAACAATTTCATAACATTATTTTATAATTATTATTATTATACAATTTAAAATGGCATTTTACTTTACAAGTGGTCATGAATGGATAAGAAATTGCTGCTTTAACATAGGTTTATTACTTTTGCTGTACATTTCTGAATGCTAATGTAATAACCTGCAAGTATTGGTTATGTTCTCCGGCACTTTAGTTGTGATCTGCTTTTTTGGGGGGACCATTCATTACATAATTCAATTATATTTTTACCCTCTGCCCCCACCCCCAATATATTCGGCAAAGAGTGATATATGACAATTGCTTGTATATTTGACACTTCTCTTATATATTATATGCAGTCTATGCTTCAAATGGCTGCATTATTATATTGTTTTATTAATATTTTTGTTCGCTGTCATAATTACAGATCTCTAATTACATAACTACCAACAATTTGGCCTCAGTGGTGAAAGTATGTAATATCTGATATCCTCTGTACTGAAAACTGCAATGGCTACAATTTTTTAGCAAGTGCTTCATGATAAATAATAAATCTAAATAGATAAGTTTACTTTGGTATCCTTTTTAAGACAACAGTTTAGTTGGAAAGTTTTATAATAATGTATGTAGAAATAAAATGTCTACTGTTTTGAGAAATTGAGTTTATTTAAATAATGAATCTTGCATTAGAATAATATCCATTTCTTGTTTGAGGAACCAAAATTATGGAAAAGAAATTAAAAAGGGTGGGGAGTAAGTATCACTTGTTATCGGAAACACTATAACCAGTTAAACATTGTAACCAGCATAGTGAGTACCCTTTTACTTACTTGGCGATTCTACATTCATGTACCTAAGATAAATTTCTTATAAAGAAGTTTTGTTTGGCAACATATTGCAGACCATTATAAGACACTGGAAACATGGAAAGCCAGCCATTATACATTATATACCAGCTGTGGATAAAGTTAATAACAAATTGAAAATCTATGTATATAAAACGCAAACATACGTGGCACAGAAATCGATCTTATTACTAATTTTCGAATAGCAACAGTTAAATATAAACAAAACATTATACGAATTTCAGATTGCTTCATTTTTTTTTTTTTTTTAACATTTTTACAGCTGTAATGAATCAAACGCTTCGCTTAGCTAATTAATGGAGTTACAAAATATTATTAGAAGTGTTCTGAAGATAGTTCGCTATGTTACCAATGAGGACATTCAATCAGAGGAAAGAAGATAAAAAAGAAATCAAGAAATAGACTTCAAACAAAAAGTTCAATCAAGAGCAAAACTAGATCTAACTGTCGTCAGGTAAGTAATTATGGTAAGACGTAAGATTAATGTATGGTTTTATACCGAGCGCATCAAAAATATCAAAAATCTCTAGAAGTCTGTAATCTTGAGTGTATACCAGAAATGCTGTCAAAAGGCTTTTATAGTTGCAACCAAAAATTGTCACGATTATATTTGGCGAGAAATCGCTCAACAATTGTTCAATCTTTGCGCCCTTATATTAATCTTAAGTCCAGCCGTAATCGCTATAACTTGATGCTTATATCTCCCAAAATAATTATCTTTTTAATAACATTAATTTTATTTTCATACAATTTTTCATTTATCTTTAATAATATTTTTAATTCAATTTGATACATTATCAGAAAACAATGTCTTTACGGGATTCTAACTCTCCATCAAAACATACAAGCTCGTCTTTTTGCCACTCATACAATCCGTAGTAGTATTTCCGTTTTAATATATGTACTTTGTAAATTGCAATAAACTGTTTTAAGTGAATCCATGTGTTTTTATCGTGTTAAATAACTTTTTTAAAGAAACACATCCCTTATTAATAATTTAACTGCCTAATAAGTTAATAATCTGGACGATCAAACTGGTCACCAATGACTTCTAGTTTTTTAAAAATTTACACTGATTCATTTCAAATTATAATTTTTCTGTCATTATCAGAAATGCGAGCCTGTCTCATATGATACTCTAAACAGTTTCATTCGGGGAAAAAAAATGGCATGGCTTTGTAATATTCATTTTCCTTTGTGATTTATATTTTTGCATTTAATTTACCTTAAGTATATTATGTACTCTAATGAGTGAATGAATTTTAATAATCCAAAATTAATATCCATAATTCCTACCTATCTAATTATATGGTGAATTTTTTCCTCCTTGCTAAGCATTTTATTCAAAAAAGTAGAATACCCTAAACAGTCATCACTCTCACAATTTGTAGAACTTCTATGTTTTTAAACGCTTTCCCTCCACGTTATTCGGCTTTCAGATTTTTTTTTTTAACGGACTAAAGAATTAAAATTCTGAATTCCCTTTTATGTAACACAGTATAGGCAGAATAACATTCAAACACCTATAAAATACCGATGAATTAAGAGCTCTTACAAATACCGTAGAATTTAATAGAAACCTAACCAAACTTTGAAAGAGCAGTAAAGAAGACTTATGAAAATGTTGTATAGTACTAAAGCCAAATAAAAGTTATTATATTTATTAATTGTAATTTTAAAGTATTATTGTTAATAGATAAAACGACATTACTTTTTATTTTCTTATATACGAAATATATAAAAAGAAAAGAATAACTGTCAAAAAAAAATCAAAATTATGATGAATCACTACGCTGTAGTCCTTCCTGAGTCTAGAGAATCACATTCTTGGAGTTCCAGTTATTCCAGGAAATACAGTTATCGCATTCACTTATAGAATAAGTGAATGCGATAACTGTAAACCGCTTTGAGATAGATGTATGAAATTTCACACCAAATTTGAAGACTTCTATCAAATTTTGAGCAAAATTCTTTCATAACAAATGTATCTATCCGGGTGTGTGAATATAAATTTGGTGTGCAATTTAACATCTTAAATGCAGGTGTGCCTCCGATTTGGAATTAAATTCATAAAGAGGTTGATCATCTGTCGGTACATATTTTTGCAGGCATGTGAACGCCATAGTTCACAAAGGCAATGATTTCAGTACTAAAAAATGGTATAGTAGATTTCTTTCAAATTTTGGTTTTAATTGATTGGGGGAAAAAAGTGTCAAAAATATTCATTTGGTGTTCAAGTGCTTGTGTATTAACCGCATTCTTGCGGTTAATCATCTATGACTGCACGCTAATAATTTTTTTCTATGCCTATTGCTAGCCAACGGTATGCGGTACATTTACTAAAGAGTATATGATAAAGTTTCGGAAAGACTAATACAGTTAATACTAAATAAGTGTAGGCATTTGTTTCCTTGCAGATTCTAAAGATTTTTTGGTGAAAGATAAGATACAGACTTTATCCGGTCAATTTATTAGTACATATTTAACCCACCTCGATATTGCAGATTAATTTGATATTTTGTAAAAATATTACAGAAATAAATGCACGTCAGAGAGAATTCTATTGAAATGTATATCTTAAACAATATGAACTAAGTGTAACGATTTAAATGCTAAAAATCTATAAAGATAAAATACCTTTTCCATTTGTAAACTGATGGCCTGCTTTCGTGCTTAATTATAATTGGGTCCAATTATAATAATGCACAAAAATTGCCTAATTTTCCTTAGAAAATCAGTCGATCAATATTTAGATTCATGGTCACAAAAGTTTTCTTTTTTTCTTTGATTTTATCTAATGTTCGTTACTTAGAAATGCAAATAGAAACATGGGAAATTATCGGCGATATTCGAATCATATTTTTGCTTTTCGGCGACACATATCAAAAGGGGGGGAAAAAAATAAAAAAATCGATGGCCATTTAAATAGAAACATAGCACTATTTCTCTCATGCTACAGTTTAATATTCGCAAAAACACGCCACTTGTGCTAATCACTTTGACTAGAGTAATTTTATTTAAAAACTAGCTGACCCGGCAAACGTTGTTCTGCCTTATAAATTATTTCTATTGAATATTTTGGTTGTTAACGAATGCATTGTAAGTATGTGGGGTTGGGATCTATGGCAGAAAGAGGAATGGAGCGCTGTAGATGATGATCGCCGATAAAAACCAAAAAAACACCAACCATTCATTTTCTCAATACGATATATTTCATTAATATAACGAACATATACATTGTTTGATCTCTTAAAAGTTAAACGTAAAGTGAAAAAAGTAATATATTTTTTATCCTAAAGTATAAAAATGAAATAAAGAAAATCAATATTCATTTCGAAGAGCAATTGAGTATACGATATTTTTTCTCAGTCCGTCTTTAGCCAACACAAATAAGCTCGATAGTTTGCCCACGCGAGAACATATCACGTGTGAAAACATGGTGTGCCCAAATCTAAGCCGCAAACAGACATAATTTGGTCTTGCGACTTATTGATTGTCACTGCAAATGCGAATCTAACAGGAAATTGAACGCGTTTGAATTCGATTGCCACGTCTGTGAGAATCATTGGAATTCGTGGCAGCAAAACATTTTCGGCTCGAAATTTGCCATTCAAAATGGTGGCTTCGATAACGTTTTTCATCAATTTTTTAATGACCAATCGCGTGTTGTTGCACAGAATTTGAACCCATGGTGGGTTCAAATTCCGAAGTAAAATAACCGGAGATCCAACTTTCAGTCGTAGAAGGTGTGGTAGCATGCCTGGCAAATCCAGTGAGTTCAAAAACTCTGTTGGATAATTTACACCTTCGTTAGGATCGCAAACTGTATCGATCAGTTTGTATGATACCAAATCGGCTGGCAACGACTGCTGTATCTTGAAGTTTAAATCGTCGACGTCCACATTTTTTGCTGTCAAATTGGCTCTTTCTGCCAGCCACGCATGATTTATGTATTGTGTGCGTACATAGTGAAATATGCGGTCAATGAGAGCATTTTGCGAATCAACGATAGTGCAGAAATTAGTGGGCAATTTTATGCATCCAGTATTTTCATAGACAGCAACTTTTCCATCGCCGATATCTAATAATTGGTCCAAGAGTGTTCAGCAGATGGATCTTGTAGCATTTGAACGCGCTTTTTAGCTGGACTGTTTCAACATTACGTCACAGTGGCAATGATTTCAAGCATGCGTTGATCTCCTCATCGTACGGTGAACGTGGATAGGAACACTATAATTACCTAGTGTTATGAAATATACTTTACGACCTATTCTCATACCTACCAAATACACATAAAAAATTTCATGAAAATCGGTTGAGCCGTTTCGGAGGAGTACGAACACAAACACCGTGACATGAGATTTTTATATATTAGATATCTAATAACGGATGTGATTCTATCCTGCCTTTTTCTAAATAGTTATATCGAGTTTATTTACAAATCAAGTTCACGAGAAGCTTGCAAAAAACAAACAATTACTAGATGAATAATTAAAAATCGGCAATGAACTCTTAGCTCTTAATTCTTGATTAAGATTTTTAACTCGAATAACAAATGATCCACATTCGTAAAACTAGAATGGTTACTGCTGCAGTACAGCGTCAGCTATTTCTCATACAAATTATATTCTTTCCTGTTGGCATGAATATCACAAAAAAGAAAAAAGAAAAGAAATCTACATTTACCTCGGGATTAGCCTTTCTTTATCAGAATAGCCTTTCTGTATCGAGATAGCCTACATAATCCGAATAATACCTACAGTTTACATGAATGACGATGTATATTCTGGAAAAGTTGTAAAATCAAATATAAGTTCGAAATTCTGGAATGTTATTTTTGCTGTCATCTGGTATACGATATTAAAAAGAACAATTCTATTTTGTTAGAGGATATGAACGTCTTTTAAGAAAACCGAAATGAAAAATTCATAGATTATGGATAATATCTTCCTTAATAACCTTCATTGCAATTCATACAGTGGATTCTTTAATTGTTACTTTGCCGGCTACAAAAATACATTGCCAAAGGATACTGAGATATCAAGCTTTTTTTTTATTGACATATTTTCAGTTGATGGTTGCAAGATCTGGTATATTGTGGTGCCTCTCAGTGCTGTCCCCTCACATGTTTTTTTGCTCTGCCCTTAAAATCTTTTATGTTATTATCTGCTGCTGCATTCGAAACCTTCTAAATGAACATTCGAAATTCGGATTAGAGAAAAAGCATATAAGCTGTAACGAAGACTTGTACTTCTTTAGGAGAGCCCGCTTCAGCCAGAAGCTATCTCCTGTAGTGGCGGAATTTGGATGTAAACTAGACTTGGCGTTGTTGAATGCCCTGGACTTTTGTGGTTCTTGGTAGTTGGCAGATGTTCTACGCAGAGCAGTCCCCTGGTGGAGAGGGAGAGGAAGGTGGAACGCCGTCCAATAGGAACTCAGCTGCAGTGAGGAGGGTGCGTTGGGTTGCAGTGCGGATCGGAGTGTGTAGCCTGCTAGTTATTAATTGCACAATTTAGGATAAACTATTGTTTGTTCAGAGTCAATCAGCATGCGTTTATAAGGGATGGAAGTGAGTTTGGCTGGTCATGACATTAGGAAGAGGGAAATGGTTAGATTTTAAAGCAACAGTATGTTTCTTGTTTATTGATATGGGGTTGAGGTGTTATATTTTTCAATAAGCTGTAACGATTTCAGAGATTACTTATATACTTATAACATCATAGCTAAATTTTTAAAAGATTTTGAGAAAATCATGTCTTTACCGGTTTTCATGGTCGTAGCAAAAAATTGCACTGGGATATTTTTTGGTTTTTTCATCCTAGATCCTTTGGACGTCTATCAAACCCTTTATGGAATAAATTATGGATGTTGGGAGCTGTATTTCTATCTCTGGAATCATTAATCTCTTTCCTCTGTATTTCTTTTGCGGCTGCAAGCTTTGGTGGAGCTAACGAGAATGCTTGCCAAGTCCAACAGGAAACGATGAAACGAGTTCATGCTTTTACACTACAGGAAAAGGTAGATCTGTTAATATTCTTCAATACGCAGAAAACTACCCCTTTCAATCTGTCGGCAGGGGATATCTTTGCTTTACCAATGGTTTTATTTTAGCAACTTTTGGGTCCTTTTTAACCTATTTTTTTCTGCTGGTACAATTCTCATAAATGAGCAACTTAATTAAAATCTCGATTGTAATTAAGCGCAACTTAATTTTTTTCTGCTGCGACAATTCTCATAAATGCGCAACTTAATTAAAATCTCGATTGTAGTTGCTCGTTATTATTTTCCAGTTTAAACATAAGAAGTTATCACATTTGAATCTTGTGGAAATCGGCCAATTCTGCTAATACCGAAACTTGTCAGTATTATTGTTTCTTAGAACTTTTGCCAGAAAATAAATCTACAGTCGGGAGAAAAGCTAAAAAATACAAGAGAAACATCGACTTGCTGAGATGAATTAACCCTTTTCCTGTGGGTCATGAAACCTGCGTTCTCTTATTTCCCAGAATTGTTTTATGTAATGTTGTAATATATGTAACTATTGTACATAAAGTTTATTCTTCTATTGTGGCCGCATTAAGTATTATGGTTGCTGATGCTGTGCCTGTATACTTACATTTCATTTTTCTTTTTGTTTGCTTAAAGTTAATATTTTTTTTTTATCATCTGTGTTTTTTATTATCTTACCTCGACTACCAAATTATTATAGCTATTGCATTAATATTGTGACACACTTATGATGGATGCATAGTATCATTAAATGTGCCTAAATTTGAAAAATCTTTTTAAAAGGGCGTGATTTTGAAAAGCAAGGCAGTAAAATGTGCTTGATTTTCTTGAGCAATGCAAAGGGAACATCTTTTTTGTTTGTTCTCCGGGTGTTGAATACGATAAATGGAATGCATAATATAAATCATTGTTTATCTGATGTTTCAGAAAAAAAAAATAATGAAAAGGAAGAATTCGTAGTAAGAATGTGCGACGAGCTAATTTCAAGGGTGTGAACACATACTAAGATATTACTTTTTCCCCTCCTCAGGTTCCCTTTTTCTTCTACAATAAGTACTCCCATTTATTGAAATATAGAATGGTTACGATACTACAAAAGCCTTACCTTAAAAAATCGGAATAATATACTTTGAACATCAATAGACGCAAATAAAATGCACATTGAACAAATGATACTGAATTAAATAAAGTTTTGAGTTTCAAATTCGTGATTTTCACTCTTTATGAGTCACCTTTTCACATGGTGATCGAAATTTGTAGTATTATTTTTGAGGATTTCTTTTCCCCACAGTCCAAATAACGCATATACCGAATTTCAACCAGAATGGTCTCTACATAAGTCTACAAAGTGTTACTTAAATTATAACACAACTAAAGAAATATACTAAAGAAGCTTCAGCGTAATAAGAATAAAGGTCGTTAAGTGTCTTTTTCCTTCTATTAAAGCTAATATGCATATTATTTAACTCATAAAGGATTAAACAACTCTTACCAGGTATAACTAAAATAAATTCTACAGTTCTAAAATACTGAAGATTAAAAAGGTTAGAAAGTTTGAGTCGCAATAAGTTTGATGCAATATTTATTTTGTATATCTTCATCTACAAATATTGTAAGACTAGCGTTTTTCAATATTGTAGACCATTTTTTAAAAATCAATTTAGCGAATTTTAATTGAAATAATACCTGTTTAATGAATAAATTTTGCGTAGGGTGATTCAGCACAATATGACGAGGTATGCGGTATCAAATAAATGCGTTTTATTATTACTCATATCCAAAATTCTTTTAGCTAATTGGTTTCTTGTTTATTATACAGATGTTTTGATATTATATACGAAACACTGATGAAGCATCTTGAAGCCAGGCTCAACTAAAAACAGCTATTGATGCTGCTTTACAGGAATACCGAACAATCAAGAAAGTAGGATGATCTTTTGGCATCCCTGAATCCATCACAAGACAAGTTTCTGCCCTCTAATCTTTATGAAAATCGTTTCAGACTGAAGTAGATTTTCTCAAAAACAAAAACTCACTGAACGCTTTCTAGAATTAGCTAGCTTATTTTGTGGACAAACGAAAATTGCTAAATCCAAGCAATTCAAAACATATTGTATTGAATCGACAAAAATAGCCGGTAAGGATTGGTTGATCTTATTTCTTAAACACACTATGAATATCATTAAGAAACCCACAAACATAAAATTCATTTTGAATCATTTAAAAATTTATAAGTAATTTTTCACAAATTGTTCTAAAAACAATGTAGAAACCAACAAACAAAAAAAACAAAAAACAAAAAAACATATAATTATTGGAGCAAATAGGAGTGGAAGAGTTCTGCACCTTAGAACCCCTTCAAATAACACCATAATGGTTTATACTTTCATTGCTGCAGGAATCGAAGCTTTGAAAATCAGAAAGCTGGTAATAAGTTCAGTTACTCAATTAAGGTTGGTGGAACTGAAAGATTGTTACGGGCTGAAAGCTGCATGAATTTGATTTTGTTTTCTGAAATTCTTTTGCTACTGTTGTTAATTTAATAGTTTGTTCTTCATTTTAGTAAAATATGCGAATTTTAGAACAAATCGGATTAATATTTACATTTATTTTATCAAGTTTATGAGAAACAGTGCTTTTAACACCTAATTCGCAAAATTGTAGCTCAAAGCTACATGAGATTGAGCAGTATTCCCTTACTCAGAGTTCGGAATTACCCGATAATATTGCATGCGCAAATAAATTTTGTTGAAAATAAATTATTTTTAAAAACCTGAACTAGCTGTATAAGAAAGAACTGCTCTCACTTCACACTTAATAGCAGTAGTACTTAATGAATATTGAAAACTGGTTTGTGAAAAATCATTACCATGTTTACTAATATCTGCCAGGCGGTTAGCCAGTATTAATGCCACTAAAATTTTCAATTAAATATTTTATTAGTCTCTTAATACTTTCTTCAGCAAAATATTTTTAAGATTCAAATTTTGATTGTCTTATAATTCACTCATAATATTATGTAGGCCTTAAGCCATTTTGTTCAATGTTCTATGTATTTTTTTATTATATATATATAATATGAGTTAGCAAAAGTCACCCATTCCAGAGAGCTCTAAAATGCGTTCTATTGATCCAAAGGGGTCAATTCACGGTCACGTGTCAGGTACCAAACAAACCGCTTCAGTTCAATTTTCAACCGTTCTGCGCATGTCGGGATGTCTGCTGATAACGTTGATGAAAGCACTGAATTTTTCACTAGCGGAATAATTATTAAAAACTTTTTTTAATAAAAGAAATTAATATTTTGAATGATTTTCTCCAAATTTTTGTAGTAATGTAATTTTATTTTTTATATTAAAATTTTAATTAGTATTTTCAAGGGAATTATTGTTTTTGCATAACTAATTAACATCGCTTTTTAATTCATTTGGCGCCGTTTTATTCTTTCCTTTCCCATATCCCCCCCCTTTTTTTTTATCCAAAGGATACTTTTTGACAAATGACTATGAGTTTGAAAAATTACATATGTTCTTTTTTACATAATATGTAAATGTTATTTATAGTTGAATTTTATGAATATAATTCTTTTTAAAAATAATTATTACTCTTAGATAAGTTAACATTTTAAAGCTTACTAATAAAAATTATTACATTTTTTTTCTTATGCAGTGGTTTTTATTAATATTTAAATACTGATATTTTCAATTTGCTCAGAGGAAAGAACATGAAACTTAAATATGTAAATATTGAATAAATTATGTTTACAATTTCAAATTATAAAATACAAAAGGTATAGATACCATTCTTTTTAATTTATATCAGTTATTTCATTTTAATTTGTAGAAATCATTAAAGGACAAACAAGCAAAATTATGTCTTCGTAATTTTTATTTACACATTACAAAAATATATAGATAAAATACATATGATAATTATTTGAAAAAATATGACCAATGGATGTTTCAATGTAATCACCTATAAAAAAATCAACTATTTATTAACATTTCTTTTTCTAGACACTTAGAAAGAATCTAAACATAGCATGACAAGAATGTCAAATTAAACGATGAAATCAATTTTATTCAATAAAAACATCCTAGATACTAAAGAACAGTTTTTTTTAATCACCAATAAAAACATACTGTTGAGCAATATACTTTTAAAGCAGAACATTTCTAAAATGCTAAAGTTACATTGAATGAATATCATAAAATAAAACTAAAGATACAGTACAGTAAATTTAATAAACAAGAATAAGATCATGATATATATATATATATATATATATATATATATATATATATATATATATATATATATATATATATATATATATATATATATATATATATATATATATATATATATATATATATATATATATTAAATAGCATATAAAGAGGAATTAGAAGAAACCTTTTTCTGCCATAACAAAAATCATTCAGTTCTAATACATGCATCAGATGAATTTTAATAAAAAGTTCCTTGTCAGATATGCTACCACAGTATAATGATAAAATAAAGCTGATGGCTCCTGAAAGTATTATCATATCTTTTAAAATATTTGTTTTTTTTTTTATAAAAACTCAAAGTCATTTGCTGGTCTACTGGATTTTTAAGTTTCTATAAAGAAAATTCAGTGAAGTCAATAAGGACTCTGGAGTCTTTATTTTCAGAACCAAACTGTTTTGTCATGGTTCAATAATGACTTTGGAGGAAAACCGATAAATAATTTCAACTTTTCATTAAAAAAAAAAAAACTGTCGTTACAAAATTAAAATACATTGAAACAGTAAAATCTGAAATTTCAAACAAAATAGATAAAAATTCTTTTGAAATTCTAGTCCTTAATTTAACAAGGAACAGAACATATAAATCAACTGGATACTTCGACAAATTCAGTTTTTGAAGATCTGCTTCAGAATTAAAAAAAAAAAAAAAAAAAAAAGAATATATAGAGAGGAAAATCTTTCTTTAGTGAAACCTGTCAATCCCCTCATTTTAATATCATCAACAATATTCTCTGGAATAAATCTCTCTTTCTTTCTTACAGAATCATGAAGTTCTTGCAACTTATTTTGCAAATCTGTTGATCTTGTCGATTATTTCAGAACAAGTAAAAAACTAGGAAGAAGCAGAGTTCACTCCACTGAAATCAGAATTCATATAATTTTTTCTATACTGTAGATCATTATTTAAGTCAATTTAGCCAATTTTAAGTGTTTAATGAATAAATTCTGCGTAGGATGATTCAGCATAATATGACGAGGTACGCGGTATCAAATGCGTTTTATTATTACCCAGTGCCAAGATTCTTTTACCTAATTGGTTTCTTGTTTGCCGGAATATCAAGAGCATGATGCCGAATTCAGCTCTTCAGATCTGGCACAGATGCTGGGCTTTGATGGAGCAAGTCTTTGATGGTCCTTCTGGAGACCCCATAACCAAAAGTCGCAAGGTATGATATATGGCGAATGAGAAGGATATGGCATTGAAAAATGAGGGTTTATCATCCGTGTATCTGCAAAATATTTTTACCAATTGCTTTTCCCTAGATTTCTGTATCATCTAGCGTAGAGCACATGGAAATTTTGAAACTCTTCGTATGCGCTTTCTACTAGGGAGTTCTACTAATTCTGGTAGAATAATATTATCATAACGATTTTTCTTGCAACGTAAGCATAATATGCAGAGAAGTGACTAAGGCTTTTGGAGAATACGTCTTATTTTTAATCCAAGGAATACTGTTGATACTCATGCGCTTAAACGTAAAAGATGTTTCACATTTTTCAATATTTGTAAAAAAATACCATTTTTGTTATTACGCCTTCTATAGGTGAATTTTCGTACAAAAATTTTCTATTTGATAATTACCAAAAGCATCATTTAAATTACCTGCAGTTCAAATTTTATCTAATTTGGATCAATAGAATATATTCTATTCTGATGTGAATTTTTTTTTTCCTGATGTAGGAAATTTATTTTTTGCTAACTGTGTGTATGGATTATTATTTTTTTTTCAAATCTATTTACGTTTTTTTTTAGTTTATAAAAAATAAAATTAATTTAGTTTATGACATTTTTTAAGAAATTACGATAATAAAATTTTTTAAAAAAATAAAGTTTTCTGTAAAACAAGGGTCGGTTATCAAGTTCTAGATAGTTTGCTTAAGCAAAATAATTTGACCATGTTGGGCATAAAAAATTTTCTAAAAGTATTTTTTTTAATATCTACAAGTAATTATTTTTTAATTCTTTTAATCTCTTTAATTTGTCTTTATCTAATTGTCTAACGTTAGTAGAATTTATAGTAAATAAATAAAGGAGCTATGATATTTATTAAATATCGGATGCTTTTAGATTTGTACAAAGAATCAGAATCAAGTATCAAAAAATGCACCCGAATAAGCTGATAATTTCTTGTACAGCACATAAAAATTAATAACAAATTGTTATATAGTATTGTTAAATACATAATTTGTCTTAGTGTTCTCCCAATGGTGATAAATGTAAAATTTACAATATAGTTTTATCAATATTCATCATTGTTTATTATAGAATTTTCAATCTTATTTTACAAATATCGTATAATATTACACAGTATTCAGATTTAATGAAAAATTGTTAAAACTGATTTTTTTGAAAAAAAAAAAAAAAAAAGAACTCAAATTAAATGAATTGTTAAGTTATAATTCATATGTTTTGCCAGAATTTTACTGTATTAATGCTTTAAAATTTTTTTTAGCTCCGATGGAATATTATTTCAACAACATTTCCTAAATATTGCACAGTATTGTGCTACTAATACCTGACAGCATTCCGCACTTTAAACTTTCACTTCACAGCAAATACAAGACTTTTCACCCACAACGATAAATTTAAAATTCTCCTGGTTCTCCAATATCGCGTATCATTTTTGAGATTGGGTCTAGAACCAGTCACTTAAACCTATTCGCATTCACTTAGAAGAAAACGATCGAATATCTCGATTTAGTTGAAAATATTCTCGTGTTGTGATTCAAAATTTAGTGGAACGCCAGATTTCACCTGTGCTTCCGAATCTATATTTCAAAATCATGAGGTTGCACTGGCGTAACTATTATGAGATTGTTTTGATTTCATGCATTACTGCACATTTTTTTTTAAAGCAATAATGTATAAAAGCAAATATGTTTCTTATAGATAATACATTCAAATAAAACAAATTCATGAGCAATAACAAGAATATTTTATGCATATCAAAGTAAAAATAGATAAATACCAAATATACCAAATAAAAAAATAGATAAATACCAAATAAAATACAAAAAATAAGTAAAAATAGCTATGTGTATGTTAATTTATTTCATTAATGATATGCATTGTGAATATATAGAGAAAAAAGTACAGAATTAAAAAAATACGAAGAAAAAGGGAAAACAAAAGTAAGAGAGAAAATAGAGCGTATATTAAATAATTTGTTAATCACTATCTTCTACTTCAGTGCTGTAATAAAACGCCGTATATGGTAAATTTGTATCTTAAATACTATCGTCTCTAGGCAACATAAGTATAATATCAGCGAATACAAAAATTAAATTTTCTGATATTCAGTCATTCGACCAGCCACACATAGAAACAGAAAACCTTCACCCTAAAATGCTGCAATCGCTTATCAGTCTATCGTGTGCTACCGGCAAAAATTTACGTAATTGTGTCGATATAGACATAACATTTTTTTTCTTATCGAAGCCTGTAGAAATTTTTGGATTTTGAAATCCTGGATAACCTTTCCAACTTATCTTTAATGACGTATATCTCTGATAAACTCAATTTATCTTGTCAGTAATAACCTGTCTTATGATTGGATGTTGTATAAATGAGAACTACACACCCCTTAAATATTTGCAACAGAATACAGCTTGAATATTTAAATTCACATTTATTTCAACGGCGTTAACTTTTATATTTGATTGATTATTAATCTGAAGTGCATTAAAACGAATAACTAAATAGAAATGATAAGGGAGTTGCTGTTACACAGCTAACTTCTTCTCAACTCCAGACAACTTGTTTTCTAGTTTTTCTTATTTTTGCTTTTGAGCAGACTTCAATTTTGCGTTTGTCGAAGAACTTGCGTATGTGTTTGATGCAAGTGCTTTTGCAGCTTCTTTAATTTGTAGACGCTGTTTAGAAATATTTATTTTATTTATTCAGAAAAATGCCAAAATTATTGAACAGTGTAAGGCGGTATGTATATTTTGCTTATTATTACGAGTTTCCAAAATTTATTTGACATTTACAGAACATTTCGCACGTTTGATTATGTCAGTATTGATTACAATTTTGTTGTTATTTTATTTCTTTTATTGATGTTTATGGCATTTGGTTTTCGTAATGATATCTGCCTATAAAATTTTAACAATTATTTATGTGCAATTTCCACCCAGAGATTAAAATGATTTTATTTTAGCCTAAATTAAAATGCACCGAACATATTTTTAAATCGATCCTTAAGCTTAAATTAAATAAATCTGCTGATTACAAGTAATTATTTCTTTAATATTAATTTTTTCCCATTGTGGATTGTTAGTAACTAGATATTTTTTCTGTCATGTAACATAGATTAAATTTTTATTTATTGGAAATATGAAAAAAGCTTTTTATTATTTATTCAACTATTTTAGAAAAATTAAGAATGTTCCTGTTGCTGAAATATTTTTTATTGCCTGCCTACAAATGCATAAGGTTCTGATTTTAGGTACTTTAATATATATATTTAATGGTTCGTTTTTCAGAATGTAACAAATGATAAATAAAGTAACTTCTCTGAATTTTTGTATTGATCACAACTATATATTATTCTTTGTGGGAGAAAATCACTTTAATTATAAAGTGTAGATCAAGCAGTTTCTCCATTGATAAATTGTATTGTTTGAGGAAAAAAAAATAAGATAATTTCTTAATGCAAGTAAAAATAATTAAATTTTGGTTTCTAAAATAATTAAATCTTGTTATTTTGTGATTCTCCACCTTGGGTATTTATACCTTAACAATATTTTTTTTTCGTGCTTTATAGCCAGATCAGTTATTTTCAATATTAAAGATACTATGAAATTATTATATGCTGTATTATAAGAACTCTTCTTAAAATCTAAGAACAAAATAGTTGTCTATAATGACAACATAATTTTGAAGAATTATTTTAATTATTTGAAAAGACATTTACTTATATGTACAGCTTTAAGCTTAGGTATTGCAGAATTTTTTAGCTATGATTTTGTAATTTATTATTTTGCAAAACATTTTTCATTTATATGTTGATTCTGAGTAGAGTTGCTGTCTATCTTTCATATAATTCCTGGAATATATTTCCTATATTTTGAGTCATCTTTTCTTTTATTTCTTGTAAATGGAGTCTAATGTACCACGTCTTGAAATTGTAATTTGAACTTATAAAAGCTATATATATACATATTTGTTGTTGTTTCTGAACCTGCTTAAATATAAAATATTCTTGGAATTCTTTTGTTTATTTGGATTTTTTATACGTTATTTAAATTTAAGTCCTCTTTTGATTTTTTTTTACGAGGAGTAAATGGATAATATTTTTATGGCAATCAAATCCAGGATTAGCAGTAATTAGATTTATTATCTATCAATTATGAATAAAATGAATGCAACTTTATTTTAAAGAGTAGCATCTGCAGTATCAAATTTTCAACCTGCTTATCATAGCTGGAAATGGTAATAGTAGAAAAGACACTTTTTAAAATAAACTTAATGTAATTTTTACTAAGAATTCAATAAATAATTCTCGGGTGTTTTCTTTAAGGCATGAAAAAGATTCAACTTTTTTTCTTATATCTTTGAATTACTTAAGAGCTGGGGAAAATATATTTACATTCAAAGTATTTAATGTTGATCATTAAGTCATCAAACTTTGGTGTAATCTGGATTTAAAATAAGTAAAAAGTATATTTGAAGGATTTCATTTGTAGTTATTTTTTAATAAATGCTTATGCTAAAAAAATCATTCTATAGGAGAAATAATATTTTAAATTTGATTGATGAAATTCTAGGTTTATTTTTTTGTATTAAACTAATAAAATAAGGTTATTTGAATAAAGCACATAACAAATTATTTTGAAGATCTTTGCAATTAAAAAATCATTTTGTTACATTTTATTTAGTAATTTTTTTTATCATTGGTTAGTTTATTTACAGATTTTAAAAATCTTTCATCTTCTTAAGTTTTTAAGATGCATTTTAAATAAAAAAAGTGAATACTGTTTTACAGTTACATTTCTTGCATATAATGAAATTATTTATTGTTATGCTAATTTAGAAAATATTTAAACATTTATTTTGTTTGAAAGTGTGCATAATTATTACTTATTTTACAAGATTCATAAAATTTAATGTTTTAAAATTACCTAAATGTATCAATAATGGAAGAATTGGTGATTTTTTTTAAAGCAATAAGGATTTTTCTTGTTATGGTGTATCTGAATGTAAATTCATGTTTTGAAAATTTGAATTTCAAAGTTAATGATTTATGCTAAAAAAACAGAAAGTAAAGCATCAGTTGTAAGGCTGATTAAATTTAATCAAAACTGTCTAGATCTGAAATTATGAAAACATGCACACACTAAAATGCTGAAATATTCCAATGCTTGTTCTCTATATTTTCAGATTACTTTTCATGCCAAAATTATACTTAATTCTGTTTTAATTCTTTTCAGAAATAGATAAAATTCAAGATGTGAATGTAATGAAAAGCTGATTTTTGAAACTTGCATTCTTTGTGGGGGTGGGGGTTAATGTCTAAATGATGTGAATAAAAATTTATAATCTATTTATGTAGAAAATTAGGAAGAATCCTTTTGCTGCTTTTATTCTTTAATGCTAGATTTATTATTAAAATGTGCATCATTTTATTGTTTAAGAGTATTGCTATTTCTTATGATTTTCTGTATTACAAAATTTAATTTAAAATAAAAGTAGATAAATAAAAATGTTCTAATATTTTTTTAAATATTGAACTGAACTCAAAAGTATCTAAAATATGAGTAATTAAAATAATGTGTGCTTTATAAAATTTAATTGAAATGGATTTAAAATGTTTTATGATTTGATAAAAAATGTTTTGAGATACCCAGAGATTTTAAATATTTATTTTCTATTGTATGCCGACTTTTTTTTTTTTTTTTTTTGCATTTCTGAAAACTACCCTTTATTGATGATCAGTGACTTGAAGGTAAATTTGAATTGAAATAAATCAAGGATATCTGATAAACATTCTAATTTTAGCATTTCAACTTTTTATAGGTTCATTTTTTTTTTTCATGTAAAGTTAACACTGGCAATATTGATACATTTTTTTTCTATTTAAAATAGAAAGAAAATAATTTTTTTTCTAAAATAACTCATTTATTTTAAATTAATGATAAAATATTCAGTTTTTGTTAAAAAATCATTCAGTGATGAAATGATCTATCATTAATTTACTCTGCAGCCAATCATCATCTCATATGGTTGTAGTATTTACACAATTTTTTCAAAAGCACTTTGTATCGATCTCATTTTAAAAAGTAATTTCTACTTGTTAAGAAAAAACAAGATTTTTATTTGCATTCGGTAGTGCGTGATTTATAGCAATTTGGTGGCTTTCTCCATCAGCTGACTGTTGAATCTGTTCCATTGAGATTCTGTAAAGTGCTGAGAAAAGTGTTATTTTGTTCGCAAAGCTTGGGCAAAAAATTCGCGAGTTCTCTTTAAAAATTAAAATATGTTTATTAAATATTTTAATGTTTATTTAGGATATCATATTTCAAATAATTCCAAATCTTTTTTGAAAAATTTCTGAAATTTCTTTTTTTTAAACATCCTATTAATGTTGATGATTCCTCTTTAATTTTTAAATTGATAAACATGATTCCCCCCCTCTTAAAATTTATTTGTAGATTTTCGGAGTCGTAGTTTTCCACAAAATAAATTCCTACATTGATGCTGAAAATTTGCAGTGGATGTCAAATTCAGTGAAGAATTTGAGTGCCATTCGTTTTTAAGACGTGTTAGTTATGAAAAGAATATTATCTCACTTACGTCAAGGAACTGTAAGCCGATAAGAAAACATTCATGATTATCGCTTTATCAAAGTATTTTTTTTTTCGGAATAATCTGAAATTGCCCAAGTTCCTTCTGGAATTTCTTATCTGGTCTTTTAATTTTCAAGTATTGCTCCATTGACTGGAGATATAACTTTATTATTTCTTTGCAAATTCACACACACAAACTATAGATTTTTTTATGAATCGTAGTTGTTTATCATTGGAGGTTAACCGCATATGTGTAGAAAATAAAATGAATATAAATCAAAAGGCTAGTTATTTTCTTGTCCTTCAAAGCAGCATAAATTGGGGATAAACTTGAGGATTTCCCCACTTCCGATTCTTGTTTTATAGTTGTTTTCCTTCAGTCACGCCTTAATAGCATTAATTGTACCTCGCTCGTAGATATTTAATGTTTAAGAGTAGGATGTAAAATTAAAAAACAACAACAAAAAAACCCATATTGATTTCTTAGAATTTAAGAATATTTTAAGACTGTTTTGCATCCATTTATATTTATATAACTAATTGCATGGCGTAGTACGGTATAAATCACAATTTAAATGTTGTTAACTGGATTAGCAAAAGCATTTCAATAATGATTGTTTTTTTTTATTTCATTTGCTTTGTTACTTTGATCATTATGACATTGTTCATGAACGTTTTACTGCATAAAGGAAAGATTTCGTTTCTCGAAATGTGATTCCTGATTCTTCCAAATGCATTTTATATGCATATTATGTCGTATTAAAACAAAACAATAACGTGCTATTTAAAAAAAGCTTTTAACTGATCATGGACACTGCTAAGATACTGCTTTTTTTAAGTATAAAATTTTTTTAAAGGTTTTTTTTCCCACCGACATGAAAATTGTAAACATTTCATGTAGTTTATACATGCATTTTTATTTAAGACAATAAAACACTTTAAGAGGAGTGAAAAATGACGTGTCTGTTTTGAAAATTTTGAAGGAGTGCTATAAATATAATAAATCATTGTCTTCGAAAATAACATTGACCTTGTTAAATGCGTAGTTGCTCGTTCGAATTCCCTATTTCGCAATCTTTCTAGAATAAATCTGATATATTTAATAAATGTTCTGTAGAAAAAAAAAAGTATTTCGCAAGTCGCTAGCATCATTGAAAATTTAGACGGAACTTGATGGGCTTGATGTCACGTATCCTTTACTAATTATTCAATTTAAAGATAGGAAGATTTAATTCATTTTCATTTGAAAAGATATTCACTGCTGACGATGAATTAAAAATTTTGGAATTAATTCACGTGCTTGCTCTTGCTCTCTTGTGTTTGCTCAATAAAGTTTTTTTTTCTTTTCTTTTTTTTCTTTTTTCTTCTCTACTAGTAGGAAAAAATCGCATGAAAAAAATGATGTTCTGCTCGTGTTGTTAACAGTGCCAGCTGACACATATTTCTTCCTTTCAAAATAAATCTTTCCAGACACTTTTCTCTTTATTTTCCATGACCATGAAGCTTCATGATGACAATTGATGTTTGAATGCTCCCCATTCTTAGTTCAATATTGAAGTAACTGAGCAGCCAATTTTGTTCGTGGATGTGTCGTAAATCTTGTTTAAGTAGATAGGATCGAAGTGCATTTACATCAAATATCCTTTCAAAATGAATTCATTACTAATATTTTATAAATAACAATAAATTTTTATTATTTGCTAATCTCATTAGACGGTTATTTAAACGCTCTAAATCACTGGATTGAACATTTGTTTTTGATGAGAGAAATATAAAAAAATGAAATAAATATTTGTCTTAAGTGGCCAAATTTTGTAATCTTTTACACGGGAGACGCACAAAAACCGGAGGAATTGAAGATGGAGAGGCATTTACAAAATTCATAAACATTAACATTTTAGAAAACCATGGTATTTTTTATTATTACTTTTTTTTGTAATTTTTATGATAAAATAGTACAAGTAAATTTTATTTTTAATGCTATATTTTTCACCAATTCCCTTTACTCATATAGATCATATGAATGTGATTATATTCCATTTATAATCAAGTTAGATAAAAAAAAAAGAAACTTTTGAATTATTTTTTAATTGGAATTAATTTAAAGTAAATTATTTTATTTAAAAAAATTAAGATTGGAGCAATTTATGACATTAAATTTGAGACTATCTAATATAATCCAAACCGAGACATTTTTCCACTTTATCAAACTGAATGCTGCCAAACAGTCCATTATAAATTGGAAGTATGAAAGCAAGTTCATAAAACAGGAGGACAATAATAAAAAAATTTGCAATACTTCGTAAAACTGTCCTTATCCCATTTCTCACAGCTAAGTTCTAATCATGCCAAGAAAACTGTGGCTTCGGTAGTAGCTGGATGGTTCACACATATGCTTGTCGGATATGTTCGCCCTGTGGAATGGCTTGGAAGTTTGAATTTTGGAAGAGGAGGGATACCGGCTTAGTTGTCCCCGCCATCTAACTACGGTCTAACTTATTCTGCCCCAAGAATAGTGTTCGTGTAATTTCAAAAGCAGGATGTTTTCTTCTCATTGTGTACCACTTATTGTTTTCTGAAAATTGTTATTTGACCAGCTTGATCTGATCATGTTATTTTTTATGTTAATTTCTTTTTTGATAAGTCTACTAGACCGAAGAAGAATATTTCTTGTTTTTATCTCAAGTTTTAGTAATTATTCGTTTTTGAGTTTCATGTTAAAATTACTTTGAATCATAATATATTTTTAACTAAACACATTGATTTTAAATACTTATTTCGAATTTTTTATTTACATTGTTATAGTTCAAATACAAACACTATTGCGATAATTAATGAAGGAATTATTTTTTAAACCGTATCTGATTTATTAAAGCCACAAAAAGTTTTCAGTAAAAAGCACCAACAACATTCTCTAAACGTAGAAAGCAGTATATATATATATATATATATATATATATATATATATATATATATATATATATATATATATATATATATATATATATATAAATAATATAATATAATATAATATTTTAAAATTTAATTTAATCCTAATTAATTTCCTAATTTTTATTCTCTTATTACAAATGCCTTTTGATTAACAAAGTATATGCTTATGTGTGTGTGTGTATATATATATATATATACTAGCCGCCTTTGGCGACCAGCCGGTTCGCCAATCTTAGTGTTCGTTAAAATTTTAATAATTAAATATTTTATGCAATTCCAACTTCTTCAGCAAAATATTTTATTCTTCAGCAAAATATTTTAAAACTTCAAATTTTGATAGTCATATAATTCACTCATAATATTATAAAGGCCTTCAGTCATAACGTGATATGTATCTCTCTAATTTTCTGTTACCCCTCGTAGAATTTATGCTTTAAATTAAAGTGTAAAGGATTAATCTGCAATTAATATAACAATATTTTTTACTGAAACAAAGCATTTTTTTAATAATATGATTACTGATAATAGAGTCACTGAGCGTTTAAACTTTATGGGCACTAAAGAATATCTTTCTTAATTTATGTAATATCTCAAGCATTTGTCAACAAAATTTTCTCAGATTCATCATGAATGGATCGATTCATTAACAATGTTTCATTTTAAATGCATCAAACACTCAGAAAATAAAATGAATCGTTTAAAATAATCTGTCGAAAACAGGTTTAAAAAAACTACTTAAAAAACGATGTACTTAAAACTATAAGCATATATAAAAATATATATATAACTAACATAAATACAATTTAATTACAAAAGCATGCAACTAACCTAAAAATAATTTAAATCATTGAAAACAGGTTAAAAAAAACTACTTAAAAAACGACGTACTTAAAACTATAAGCATATATAAAAAATATATATATAACTAACATAAATACAATTTAATTACAAAAGCATGCAACTAACCTAAAAATAATTTAAATCATTGTAAACAGGTTAAAAAAAACTACTTAAAAAACGATGTACTTAAAACTATAAGCATATACAAAAAATATATAACATAAATACAATTTACTTACAAAAGCATACAACTAACCTAAAAGTAATTTAAATCGTCCGTTGATAATGGTTGCCATGCCAACGATCAGAACACAGTGCGCATGCGTGAATTTTCTTCGCCTTTTACGTAACGCAAATGCGTGAATTTTTCTACGCCAGTTGGGGTAACGCTATGAAGATTAGACATTTTTAATTTCCTTTATTCTGTGCTATTTTAATTCAAAAGTACTTCAGAATGAATCTGAAACATGGATTAATTAACAATGTTTAATTTTAAATGCATAAAACATTAAGAAAATAAACAGAATCGTTTGAAATAATCCGCCGAAAAATCTTAACCCTAGCCTCATTACTGTTGGGAGAAAAAAAGAACTAAAGCCTAAATCATTTGGCGTTGGGGAAAATTGAAGATTTTTTTGGCGGAAAAGTTGGCGGTGGGAAAATGGAAGATTTTTTTGGCGGGAAAGTTAGTTTTTAATTAATAATTGACTACCCCTAACATTTAGGGGGATGAAAAATAGATGTTGGCCGATTCTCATAGATACCGGATAAGCACAAAAAATTTCATCAAAATCGGTCAAGCCGTTTCGGAGGAGTATGGCAACGAAAACTGTGACACGAGAATTTTATATATTAGATATAATGAAATGGAAATAATTAGTAGATATCGGGTGGCTATTTCACTGTTGGATTTTTGACTAAAAAGTTACTTAGGACAATAAAAAAGTTATTTTTTACTGTTATTTCTATGAATTATAAATTATTATGATAATGCTAACATATTGTCAAGTATAATAGGTCAGTTTCTATCTGCTTCTATGTATTTACTTAATTATTACAATATTTATAAACATTGAGAGTATTCTTAAATAATAGTGAGCACAAACGTGACAATGAGCCATCATGAATCATAATAAATAAATAAAACCCCTACGTTACTAAAATAAAATTTAAAAAAAATTTAGCCTAATATAATTTATTATTGTGATGTTAAAAGTGTTTTGAAACCCTAACCTAAATTGACCAATTTATAAAAAGAAAGGTCTCATAATGTGTATTGTCCGACAACTTTTCTTTTTCCTGATTATCGTGTCAAATGTAACCTGATTTTCGTAAAATTACAATAAAAAGCTTTCTTTTAAGCTATATATGATTTAACTCTAAATATTATCATTCACCCTTGTCAGTGAAAGAGAAAGCAAAGCCAGTAGAAAACGCTTGTATGACATTCATTTTCCCTTTGGAAAATGCATTGGGAATCGAATTTGCATTATTTACGAAAAATAATTTCTAAAAAGCATGACAAAATTTCAGCGAAGAAGGAGCATTTAATCAGGAGGATACTAACTCACTAAAACACTGGCATTATGTTAAGATAAAGCATTTCTTGAAGAGGCAGTAATAAAACGGAATCGTTATTCCGTAATAAAAATCCACTTTCACTAGATTTGTTTTGTTTGATTGTTCTTACTTCCTCGTAGAGAAAGAGAAAGCGTTATAATTCTTAAAAAATTATTCTTGAAAATTTGATGGATATGCTCATTTTAGAGCACCCTGAATCCGTAATATTATTATTTAAGAATTTCGTTTGTTTGTGAACACAGTAACTCAATGGGGGAGAGAGCTAAATGAACGAATTTTTGATATGTGGTCACTACTTCAAAATTGCAGATTTATGTGAAATTACTGAGGAAAACCATTAAAGAAATCTGTTTGTATATCTGTCTGCATGTTAACATAACTCAAAAATGAAATGAGTTAAATGGAAGAAATCCGGCATGTAACTTTACGAGAATTATAAACATATATCAAATCCTGGTCGTAATTCATCATTGAATTGACTGACTGCCGGTGTGCCAATTTTATACACGTAAATGTGGTAATTTAAAATAAAAAGCAAGCTCCATGCACGGATTTTAGTTTGTATTTTGTTTGGATTTTTAGTTTGTGGTCTTTGCAAGAAAAGTGCAAATCAGTAGAGAATTTTGAATAAAATCGCTGTGTGGGAGAAAGTGCTATAATCAAGTCTATACTCGAATTCTGTTAAAGTACACCACATTGAGTAAGTGTATGAAAAAGCCACAGAAAAAAAGATCCATGTATTTCGAAAATGAACTCTCAAAAATTATTATTGCATTACCTGAATTTTTTTAAAAGCATTTCGTTAGTATAAATTATATTTTCTAATAGTTTCCTCCTAATTCTAATAATATATCTAAATTAGTTTTTTGCATAGTTTGTAATTTTTTTTGTTGTTGCAAGAATTTTAAGCCATTTTCTTTATTCCATAGCTTTCTGTGATATCAAATCATACGTAGGATTTATATGCACTTTTTTATGCAAAAACATTAATTTGCTTTTTTAAATTCTTTGTTTTTTTTTTGTATTATATGGCTTAATTTTATCTCGTATTTTAATCTTAAATTTTCAATGATTTTTTTTTTATATATAATGTCTTGTCAACCGGCTTGAAATACTTTTAAAAACGAACTTTTCATATTTGCTTTACATTCTAATTACAGATTTTTATTTGCAGAACCTATTTTTAAATTCGAGATATCTGAAAATTATACATTTTCTTATGTTAATTATAACGAGATATTATGATATTTTATTCTTTCGTAATGTATTTAATCACGTGTTTTTCTGCTGCTTTGAAAAAACTAGAATATTAAATTTTTGCGGATTTTTATGTTTGAAGTAACTACTATTGACTTCAGAAGAGTGATATGATAAGATCGTATTTTATAGTTTATCAGTATTTTAAACATTGGTATTCATTATAAACTCATATAAAAAAAAATTATATATATAAAATGAAATGAAAAAGAAATTACAAAAAAAACAATTTATTGCTTTGTTATATGATAGTTAAATTATGAATCATGTACAGTACAAACATCGTAGTTATGTTTTTAAGTGCTCGTTTAAACACAGCTCAATTTTATCTCTGAAGATTTCGCATTAAAGTTCAAATTTTTGGAGTAATAAATCGATTGCAATGAGAAGGTACAAGAACACAAGGAAATGAATGGGGGCAAATCTTTTAAAATAGTAGAAGTATAATTGCGGATCTCAAAATATGAAATTTTAATCCCTTTCCGAAGAAATCGAAGAATAGGGCAAGTATAAGACATGAAACATAACAAATATTCCTAGTTGAGTTGAAATGAAATCCATATTAGCTCATCCATGCTGAATTAAAATCATATCTTTGGAAGAAAGTACACTTTTCATCAAAGCAGATTGTTACTACTTCTACCTATTGTTGTGCATAAAAAAAATGAATTTACTTGCAAATTGATTTGCAAATCTATTCCAACTTGCAGTTGCCATGTATTTACATCTTGGATCTACTAACCTTATATGTATTTTGAATTTTTTTTATCCGTGAAATTTGGCTTATGTAGATTGTTAGTTTTCACTGTGGATTCATTATTACTTATTCAGTACGCTTAATGATGTAGATGTTTAAATCTGCATATTTGTTAATTCTTTTTATGCTAAATTTGTCCATGCACTGACATTAGAGAAAGTTTATTTTCACAAATTTCAGTGTCTTCATAGTTTTTTTTTTTTTTTTTCCAAATAACGAAGTTGTAATTTTAAATACATTCATACTGATAATTTGCCAGGAAAATCGGTTTATCAAGCGAATAAACTAGTTGCCAAAGGCGACTAGTTCATTAATAGATGTACATTACTCGACAAACAAAGGTGGGTTTATAACTCGGAACACTCACTTAAGTTTTATAATTTAGGACTGTATTTCTGACCATCTCCACTTTAAAAAAAAAATGATTCGACTGAGCAAGTGTTATATAAAGTAAATGTTGTATGAAGGGCCTAAATGCCAGATAGTTTAAGGTCTCATTAAATCTAAATGCAGAATTGTCAACAAATGTTATGCTAAAAGCATTTTCCTCTTATTCGTAATAGGTCAAATTTTAAAGTCATAGTTAACCATCGACGCAGAGAAAAAATTATTTTTCGTCTTCAGGTATTTTGGCTGTTATCCAGATTTATTTGGAAGGAATCTGTAAGTTCGGAGCGCATTCGTGACGAATTCACGAATGCAGAGCTTTGGCTGCGCTTCAACCGAAAGAATCAATGAAGCCCCGGCGAGTCGATGTTCTAGTTCCCAATTTGGAGACTGCTTTCGCGCCAAAACGTATTAGAGGATTTATGTTGCAGGACATAATGCTCTCATTTTCAGAATGTTTAAGTGTTTTTTTCCATGTAGTTGTTTGTAAACTGTGGAATCTTAAATATTTTGAAGAGATTTTTGCTTTAAATTATGATATTCAGAATCTCCACCATCTGATTAGGAAGTTAAGCTAAATACTGTATCATTTTTAAAAATTGAAATTCAAAATGTGAAATAAAGACTTAGAAGATTCTTTAATATGTAATTGTTAATTTTAAAGGTATGCAATTTTCCAAAATCGATGATTAATACAGTATTCTGCTAGTGCTATGCATTTTCTGGTATAATTGTTTCTCTGTTTATTTCTGTAATCATACAGTCTATGAATATAAGTTACCTGACGCTCATGGAATTGAAACTATAAATGTTTGATTAAAAATATGTCATTTTCTCCAGAAAATAGCTTTGGTTGTTTAAAATTGCAGCAGATGATGTAAATTGAAACTTAAGAATTTAGCATTGTTTGATTTAAAAGAAATATTATAGATTCATGCTTGACAGTTGCAGATGAAATCGTCTTCTACATTAGCAACTTCAGAATACTTTGGTATTATCACAAGATCCATGGAAAATTAAACCGCCATTAATATTTATATTTACCTTTAAATTAATTTATCTTTGAATCATTTATACTGTATGTATAATTTATCATACTACAATACATAGCAGTTTTCAATGGGAAAAATTTTAGATTCTTCAAGTATGCTAAATCTACAATTACGAAAGAGATAGAAGTTTTCATTTTTAGTTCTGAAAAATGACAACCATGATATTGATTGCACATGTTTTGGATATTGATTGCACATGTTTTAAATTATTCAGTAAGATTCTGGAAATATTTAAATTCATTTCCTTTAGGTTCATTTAAATTAAGCCTGATAATAACCTTGCAAATATGCAAAACAATATTTTAACCTTTCTAGTCTAGTTTGTTCTAAGGAAAAATTTGCCCTTGATCTGGTGACTGAAACGAAAGGTTTATACTCAATTTCCGCATAATTGTTGGCGACCTTTAATCCAGGTTAATAGTTGTTGATAAGATATGCTCCACTCGAAATATTTACTACAGATACGAAATTTTATCAAGACTTGTTTATTGTTTAAGCCAACAAAGCAGGAAACTAACCAAGACTCGAGTCTAAGTTTCAACGAAATGTCGTGGAATTTTCTAGGAGGGGGGGGGGCAAAAATTTAACCTGGTTTATGGACTATCAGAGAATCGGGAGTAATCTTCCACTTTTTATTATTATTATTATTATTTTTTAGAAACTATACTATTTACGAAACGTAATTACTATGCGTTTGCTTCTGCATATCAAATTATTTCTGTTATTATTTGCAACCCTATCTTTTCATATATATTATTCTAAAATACGATTATTTTTTTTTATAAATATTACAAATAAAGTTACAAGGAAAATTCAACATTAAATTTTTTTCAAAATGTTTAAATATATAATTTTTGCCATATTCTCTGCCCAAGTAAGTATTTCATTTGAAAATTTTAACATTTAAGTTAATTACTTTATGCACTTTAGAGTACTTTTAATATGCGAAAAGCTATGTAACTGTGTTCATTTTGGCTAGTAAATTTCACGATGCTTAATGTTTTGATTTTAGAATAGAAATATATATAATGCACATGAACTTTTATTCTTCCCTTTTGAAAAAAATCAGGTTCATCTTGTTTTCTGTAAATGGTCTGATATTCTGAAGTTAAGAAGTAGGACGCTCACTTAAAGGAACATGTTTCTTAAATTTCTGGGGAAAGTATTATTTCCATATACAAGATGAAATCAAAGATAAAATTGTTTATTTCGCATCTCTGAACCGTAAAATGTCGATGACCTAGAATTCCGGATTTCTCATTGAATTTCTTGGAAAGAAACTCCTTTTATTTATTTTCCTTCTGGAACTTTTCCGGCGGTCAGACAAAAGTTACCTTGCTCTCATTCCATTCCACATTTAGTGCATTTAACCGATACTGTAATTATAATACTTTATACTAAGTCTAGCTCTTTTGAAAACTTAAACTAGTTTTTCATCTTTTTAATGTCTGACCTCAAATGTTGCAAAGAAAATTAGAATCGTATGAAAGAATTATTTCTTTTTAGTGAAATATACTTTTTCAGTAATATAAAATTTTGATGTTTGTTTATATATATATATATATATATATATACATTAAAATCGCTGTTATGATGGCATTTTTATAATTCAGATTTCAACTCTATTTCATTTCACATTATGTTAAAAGGTGAAAGAACCTTTTCAATTTTGCGTTTCTTATTTTAAACTAATAAATTATTCTGAACTAATAACTGGATGTAATTCTGAAAGTATTGTATGTTGTCCTGGCATTGTGTTTCTAATTATTAATAGTACCCATTCTAATCACGACCCAATATTAATTTATAAATTAGTAAATACTTTTAACAGGATACATGCTTTAAATAGTGTAAAGAATTATTGATTTTTACTCTCTTTAGAATGTTTGATTTTATGCTGTATTCTTATTTTATGCTGTTTGATCTTATAACTGCACAACTAAATCCAAATTTATATACAGTTAATTATTTATATACATTTATATATAGTTACTCTCTCCCTCAGTTATATTCTTTTAAAATTTTTGCCTCGTTAACATTTCAAACGAAAATTCCATTCTTCTGCGACTGTCCGAAACTAACCCAATTATGGAATTTTGAATTTTCATTATTTTAAATAAGATCTGCCTATCCATTGTTTCAATGAATAAGCAGAGAATGGGAGAAAGATCCTATTCAACGAATAGCACTTGTTCGACACAGCCGGTTGACTGGTTAAAAAAAAAAAAAAAAATGTTATTCAAAGTCTCATAATTCGGTCAGTTTTAAACACAGAAGAATGGATTTTTTTAAAATATATATATATATATATATATATATATATATATATATATATATATATATATATATATATATATATATATATATATATATATATATTTAAAATGTTAGAGATTCAAAAATATTTCACTAAATATGACTAATAGGAGGAGAGGGGAGAGACCTGTATAAAAATTTGGATTATGATTTTTCACTTGTACATTTATAATTTAAAAAATATATATAAAGTAGAATTATTTAGATTATTGAAAGCATTTATTGGCTATGGGATCACGATTAGAGACCCTGTATTACAAGAGCTGTTAAATTTTGAATTTATTCGATTAATTTCTTTAGTATTTATATATTTAACACTAGTTTATCACCCCCCCCCCTCTTTCGAACTTCACGGGGAAAATAACTTACTTAAAGCTTTTAGATTTTTGTTCTGTCTCTTGCACTGGCGTTTATTCACTCATTGAGACAATTACATATCAGATTTCAAACCACCTAATTTCGAAGATATATGTAGTATATCTATATCTTCTGATAGGGCTCTGTTTGACTCTGTTTAGGAAATAAGCATCAGTTCTAGGAAATTGGCTTTGTTCCTGCACTACGTATTTGTGTTAGATGATCTTGATACAGAAGGAGGAAAAAATAAATAAGCATTGGAAAAATAATCGAAAGTCAATACACGAATTTGTTATCTTAGGCCGCGGATTATGTCTTAAGTACTTCTGTAAACTATGCGCGGAATAAATGTAATATAATAGAATGCTAAATATTATAAATCTTATGTACACGCGCATAATATCTGTTATTAGTTGTGTATCATTCTATCGTGCTTTAGTTATTTGAAAGAAAATTTGTTTTTATTCGTAGGTCAAATTAACCCATGTTGATAGAGATATGTGTATAAGAAATGTTTTTAAACCTTATGTTAAACCAAAATTAATTTTAACATTTGATGCCTCCTGAAGTTGAACTCAGTTTTTAACAATACCGTAGAATTCCTTAAACTTTAGAGACTGTATAAAAAAAAAGGGGGGGGGGATTGCAATGCTTTTGTCAGATTCTCCAAAATAAACGAAAATAATTCTGAAGCACTTTCAAATAAAATATTTGATTAAAATTTGTGATGATGCATTGCAAAAAGCTGGTAGAGAGTCAGTTCATTTTAATGGCTGTTTTAGTCGTTTGATTGTATTCAGTGTTCAATATTCAGTTCATTAGAAATCAAAAAGTTCATCAGGAAAAAAAAAGAAAAAAAAAAAAAAGACGAATTTATTTAGTTCAATTATTGTATTTTTTACTAAATAAGGCTTCCTTTGTTTATTTCATGGCATTAAATATTAAATTCTTTCAAGAAAAGGGAATGAAAATTTTTTATTTGGAAAATGGTCGTAAATGTCAAAATCTTTGCTTTGACGTAAAATAATACTTTAACATCATGACGTTATTCCTTCAGGATATTTTCCTTCCCAATTTTGGTGTCTATCGATCATAAAAATTGAATTTGTGGTCAATTCCAAGGTTTAGAAATTTAACGTGAATCTGAAATATTATGTTCCTTCTACCTGCCGTGTTTTTCAGTTATTTTAAAATTAATTGCTTGCTTATCATTCTAATTTTATCTTGATTATTTACTATTCATAGATTTTTTTTGTACTAACCAAATGTAAAATCCTGTGTGTAAATTTTGTATCTGCTATCTAATATGTGATTAATAATCGTAAAATATTTCGCCCTTTGTATATACTTCTACCATATCAAAAGATTCCACAATATTTAAGACTTACGTCTTTCAGCATTTCTCCTTTTAAGTAGTTTTGGAGTCAGGGATGAATACATTCTAACATTTTAGATGTGTGTGTATGTGTGTGCAGGGGAGGGGTCATTATCAAGTACATAGTTTTGGGTTCGAAAATTTTCTGAAGAAACTTGTGGGGCCGTTAAAAAATCGTGATATGCCGTATGACTTTATTTTAAATGCAGAATTATAGATGATATTCTCAAACTTTAGCTAATTAATTTCTTGGGAAATAAAAAGGAAATATTAAGAATTACTAAAACTACCGTTACCGTTATTACAAAAACTACCAAACAATTACTTAAAACTACCGTGATTGTCAAGCTTTAACATTCAATTTACACCGTTTTGACTATATAATATTTTATATATAACAATGCAAAGTTATCAGGGATGAATACATTATGGCACACAAACGTTCTCTTGAGACGTTGAACAGAACACTCAAAGATATATAAAAACAACAACAACAACAAATTATTCGGCGGCACTCTATTACTCTTTTCAGGTGATTTCAGACAAACACTTCCCGTCATTTCACATTCACCGTATGCTGTTGAAATCAACGCTTGCTTGAAAACATCGCCACTGTAGCGTAATGTTGTAAAAGTTCAGCTAAAGATAAACATGTGCGTCCAAATGCTACAAGATCCATCGGCTGACACATTCTCGGACCAATTGTTAGATATCGGCGATGGAAAAGTTGCTGTCTATGAAAATACTGGATACATAAAATTGTCCATTAATTCCTGCACTATCGTTGATTCGCAAAATGCTCTCATTGACCACATATTTCCCGATGTACGCACACAATACATAAATCATGCGTGGCTGGTAGAAAGAGCCATTTTGGCAGCAAAAAATGTGGATATCGACGATTTAAACTTCAAGATACAGCAGTCGTTGCCAGGTGACTTGGTATCATACAAATCGATCGATACATTTTGCGATGCTAACGAAGCTGTAAATTATTCAACAGAGTATTTGAACTCACTGGATTTGCTAGGCATGCCACCACACCTTCTACGACTGAAAGTAGGATCGCCGGTTATTTTACTTCAGAATTTGAACCCAGCACGGCTGTGCAATGGCACGCCATTGGTCATTGAAAAATTGATGAAACACGTTATCAAAGCCACCATTTTGAATGGCAAATTTCGAGCCGAAATTGTTTTGCTGCTACGAATTCCATTGATTCTCACAGACGTGCCAATTGAATTCAAGCGCGTTCAATTTTCTATTAGATTGGCATTCACAATGACAATAAGTCGCAAGGCCAAACGATGTCTGTTTGCGGCTTAGATTTGGGCATACCATGTTTCTCACACGGACAATTATACGTGGCATGTTCTCGCCTGGGCAAACCATCGAGCTTATTTGTGTTGGCTAAAGACGGTCTGACAAAAAATATCGTATACTCAATTGCTCTTCGAAATGAATATTGATTTTCTTTATTTCATTTTTATACTTAAAAAATACATTACTTTTTTCTCTTCACGTTTAACTTTTAAGAGATCAAACAATGTACATGTTCGTTACGTTAATGAAATATGTTGTATTGAGAAAATGAATGGTTGGTGGTTTTTTTTGTTTTTTTCGGCGGTCATCGTTTACAGCGCTCCATTCCTCTTTCTGTCATAGATCCTATTCCTACACACTTACAATAAATTCGTTATTTTTTAATTAACAACCGAAATATTCACTAGAAATAATTTATATGGCAGAACAACGTTTGCCAGGTCAGCTAGTATATAGTATATAATATCATTCATATACAGTCCGATCAACTGCTCTAAGGCGATCAACTTTATGGCAGCATTTCTTTCAGATTACAAAATATTGTCTATGGATTTTTGAGAGGGCTTCGAGACAATCGTTCCCCTGTCCAGAATGCTGATGATCTTTCGTTCGTGAAGCAATATCTTTTTAATTTTTTTTAATAAGCTCCTAACGCAGAGCGGCCTATATATGACACTTGAACCATTACATTTATTTAGTAGCTTAAACTTCCTAGTTCACTGTTACTAGCATCAAAACAAAGCAATCGCGCCTTTCATAATTCTATACTGGTGTGAAATTGAGCTTGCATTTGAAGTATCGCAAGATTGAACTGATGCTTGACATATGATATATCGAATATTGTGTAAACCTTGTTTCCCAGCAAGCCTTTTGTAATTCTGGAAGGTATTGTATTTGGGATAGTCTCAGAGTAGGAATGCAGTTTACAAACGATTTTAACGTGGGTTAACATTTCAAAAGGGAAAAACGCTGAGAAGTATCTATAAAAAAAATAATTCATAACAGCATTCCTAAAAATTACTAGGTTTATTGATGGATGCAACACATCCGAATTTCTAAGATATTGCGTTGCCTTTTGAAATTGGTATATTCATATAGAAAGAGAAATAATTATAACCATCGAAAAAATTCGACTCCGTTTTCCAGACCTACTCTAGTAAAAAAAAAAAAAAAAAAAAAAAAAAAAAACGCATTTTTTTTTTTTTTTTTTTTTAAAATCAGTAAACACGATATTCAAAAAAATAACGAGCTAGATATCCAATTTGGTATATGGCTTTTTTACCAAATTTGTAATTTTCTATTAAATATTGGACTTTCAAATTTAGAAAATCCTTGTCTATTAACGGTTTTTAATAAGCTGTTTTTTACTTTTTGTTTCCAGTTCTGTATTACGTGATCCGATCTCATCAGTTTGAAAAACCCGATTTGTAATTTTACTTAAATGATAAAACTGACCTAAATTATCTATTCAGACTTGTCCTGTTAATCGAGAAAATAGGAAATTTGACTCGGTCTATTTGGATTTCTATTTAAGTGAACAATAAAATCATGCAATTTTTTTGGTACAAATTATTATCTCTAGTAATGATAATAATGAAAGAGCTTTACAGGACAAATCCACAGCTACCAAATGTGGCAAATATAGACTTTGGAAAATTGGAATGTGCATCTGGAAGAGACTTTTCTTTTTGAATTCTTCATTAGAATTTTAATTAATAATTAAGCGAAATTTTCCTGTCTTTCTTCGATATCCTCTGAAAATATTATCATACGAAAAAGAATTTTAAACCACGGTTTAAAAAAACTTTCTTCTTAATGATACAATTTAATAACCTTGCGAATTTTTGCTGAATTTTGACAATTTTTTAAAAATATTGTATGAATTCCTTACAATAGATTATTGTTTCCTTGAATTTCAAACCATTTTCATTATTTCATCAACTAACTGATTGCATCATTTTCTTCTATTGTTGAAATTTGAAGGAAGATTTTGCTTAACATCTGTGTACTTTACAAGACGATTATCTATCTATACTTATAATAAAGCTCAATGTGTGTGTGTGTGTGTTGGCGCTCTACAGGCCAGGTCATTTGACATACAGCTCTCAAATTTGGTACATGTATACCTTAGAGGTCGGGAATGTGCACCTGGGGTCCCTTTTTTTGAAATTTTAATTAGAATTTTAATTATTAATTAAAAACTAACTTTCCCGCCAAAAAAAATCTTCGATTTTCCCCACCGCTAACTTTTCCGCCAAAAAAATCTTCGATTTTCCCCACCGCTAACTTTTCCGCCAAAAAAAATCTTCGATTTTCCCCACCGCCAAATGAGTAAGGCTTTAGTTTGTTTTTTTCTCCCAACAGTAATGAGTCTAGGGTTAACATTTTTCGGCGGATTATTTCAAACGATTCTGTTTATTTTCTTAATGTTTTATGCATTTAAAATAAAACATTGTTAATTAATCCATGTTTCAGATTCATTCTGAAGTACTTTTGAATTAAAATAATACAGAATAAAGGAAATTAAAAATGTCTAATCTGCATAGCGTTACCCCAACTGGCGTAGAAAAATCCACGCTTTGCGTTACCGTAAGTGGCGAAGAAAATTCACGCATGCGCATTCTGATTGTTGCCATGACAACCGTTATCAACGGATGATTTAAATTATTTTTAGGTTAGTTGCATGCTTTTGTAAGTAAATTGTATTTATGTTAGTTATATATTTTTTAAATATGCTTATAGTTTTAAATACATTGTTTTTTAAGTAGTTTTTTTAACCTGTTTTCAATAATTCAAATTATTTTTAGGTTAGTTGCATGCTTTTGTAATTAAATTGTATTTATGTTAGTAATTGTAGTTAGTTAATTGTATTAGTTATGTTGTTAATTGTATTTATTGTAGTTAGTTATTGTATTTATGTTAGTTTTTTTTGTATATGCTTATAGTTTTAAGTACATCGCTTTTCAAGTAGTTTTTTTTAAACCTGTTTTAGACCGATTATTTTAAACGATTCATTTTATTTTCTTAGTGTTTGATGCATTTAAAATTAAACATTGTTAATTAATAGATCTGTTCATGATGAATCTGAGAAAATTTTGTTGACAAATTCTTGAGATATTACATAAATTAAGAAAGATATTCTTTAGTGCCCATAAAGTTTAAACGCTGAGTGACTCTATTATCAGTAATCATATTATTAAAAAAATGCTTTGTTTCAGTAAAAAATATTATTACATTAACTGCAGATTAATCATTTACACTTTAATTTAAAGCATAATTTCTACGAGGGGTAACAGGAAATGAGAGAGATACATAGCACGTTATGACTGAAGGCCTTTATAATATTATGAGTGAGTTATATGACTATCAAAATTTGAAGTTTTAAAATATTTTGCTGACGAATCTATTAAAGTTGGAATTGCGTAAAATATTTAATGGTACGACCGGAGTTTAACTCCCTGCTTGGCAAAAGTTTTAAAAATCGCCAACAACGGCCTTGCGAAATGTTCAAAAGCAAAGGAGCAGATGTTCAATCATAGTACATAATAAAGATTGCCAGCTTTGGCGCGTTATCGCAACTTGGCGAAGAAGGGGGTAAACTCCGGCTCAAGCTATTTAATTATTAAAATTTAAACGAACATTAAGATTGGCGAACCGGCTGGTCGCCAAAGGCGGCTAGTTAATAATAATAATAAAATAAAGCGAAGTTACAGTACCACGGAATTTGTAAGAGAGATAAACTTTACATTTACACTTTTAATTGCTCCATGATGTGATGGAATATATGTAAGACATTCAGAGTAATAACGCATCTTTAATGCCAAACAATTTCATGGTATCATGGATAAAAGTTGCATTTAAACAATTTAACTGAAATTGAAGATAACCAGCATCTCTGCCGAATCAGCTGATCGCCAAAGACGACTAGTTTGTGAATAAAAGATTCAAATCTGGTATAAAGAGACAATTTCAGAATATTTTATAACTAAACATTTTAAATTATTACTGATCATTTATTTTCTTAATTAATGATATCTGTTCGTTATTCATTGGCATTTAAATCATTATTCAATTCATTCATTATCGTTCATTTATATTTATTAGCATCTATGCCCCATCATACTCTTAATGACCAAATATAGTGGATATGCATTAAAAAAAAGAACAATAGTTGTTGGTGATAAATGACATCATTGACTAGGAAATTATTTAAAGGATTCATTTTCATATTATAATTGAAATATATTTTGAATATTACTTAAAGGAAATAGCACTATTATTTCACATGTCTGCTTTGAGTTGCTAACTTCTTTGGCCATAATTTTATCTATTATTTTATAAACAGATTGAGTTCCAATGCTATAAATTTTCTCAGCGTGATAAATAGTTACTGATAATTTTTATGCATAAAAGATTAAAACAAAACAAAACAAACGATGAAAATTGAATAGAAATTTTTGATAATGAAATTCTGCTGACAGTCGAATTAATTTGAAGTGGAGTAATCTAAGAACATTAGATATCAAAGTTATTTAAATTTACTACTGCAAAAGAATCAGAGTGGGATTTTTTTGAAAAGAAAATATTTATCTGATCGTTGAAAGTGAAAATTCATTCTGGGTCTCATTTTGAAATCAATACTATTGTATGGAATAATGTCTTATGGAAATTTCTCGAATTAAATGCAATATGCATCTGATGCAAGCTTTAGGAATTAGTGTATTTTAAACTGGTCAGTCGCATAGTGTATTTTAGACTGGTCAGTCGCACATCCTTAGGTAGTCTGGGTATTTACTCTTTCATTCCAATTCATGTCTAATCACTTATTCTTTTTCTGGATTTCCTGAAATTACGGATGCGGAAATCGCAAATTGGACGTCAGACATTCCGAGTCAGGCTCGCGCATTTTGAAAAATGGATTAATAAGAAAAGAAATAACTATTCAGATCCTTCTCTATCTGTTTCAATTCGGAGCAGATTTTTATGACTATCGTCTATTCATCTCAGTATGGAAATCCAGTTATTTAAATACTATTTAAATAGCAAAATTCGTTAAATAGTGATAAGGTTATTGATAATTTTTTCACTGTGTTGATGTTTGTACATTAGGAATATTGATATTAATTTTATAGTCGAATTTGTATTTTATTATAAACTGCAAAAATAACAAAAAAAAAAAAAAAAAAAAAAAAAATATTGTCCTTGAAATACACGATTTCAAAGCACAAAGAAATAATCTGCCGAATTTTTTTTTTTATTCCAAAGAAAGAAAAAAAGGAATAAATTATTTGTTGTAACATAAATTAATAAACCTATATTCCATAATAAAGCGCATTTAACTATTATAACGTTTATTTACTTATTTGCGAATTTAGTTACAGCATAAGCAATTGGGTCACACTTTAAGACAATTAAATATTTTATTATGAATAATTTCAAGGTTATGAACTTAAATTATCTCATTGAAAACAAACAAAAAAAAAAAACAACAACAAAAAAAAGATTAAAAATTGCTGTACATTTTGCTTCTATCTTAACCTCCAAAAATTGTTTAAATACTACGAGTTAAGCAACATTGTTTTTATAAATATCTTTGTGAAATGAGCATACGCAATGGCTTTTTTTTCAAAAATGTTTAAATAATAAATATTTTATTATTCCTGGAATAAGTTTCTTAAATATTTTCTGCTATTTTCTCTTCCCCCCTTCCTTCCTCCCCCCTTTTTTACAATTAGATGTTTTTCATTTCTAGTCTTTTAATTGATCCCACTGTGCACAATAAACAATGTATTAACTAACACTACCGAATCAGTTTTAATTTAATACAATCACAGTTTATTGGTTTATTGCTTTTTATCTAAGTAAAACATTTTTAATATTGAGATACTTACATTTTAATGATAAATACCTTTGAAATGTGCCTTTGCCATCCAATAGCTTGAGCTCTGCGCTGTTAAAAATTACAAAATCAGGGGAAAAAAAAATGTGGTAAGAATTGTAAGTTATTAATTTTGGTTTCCAGGATATCTATCCTCGATTCTGGAATATATCGACAGAAACTTTATGACTTTTCGTTTTGAGATCCTTCCAAGAGATGTAAAAATCCCTATTCTGATGCATAAAAAATAATTTGAAAAGATTTATGATAATAAAATTTGCTTAATGCCTGCTCGATTGCTTGGCGATCCTTATACAAAATCATGATTTTTCTAAATATAATTCTTAGGAATAATTTTTCGTCATGGGACACCTGAGTTCCTACTTTAAAATTGTCTTAGCATTAGACGAAAATGAAAACATATTAGACACACTGCATGACATTGCTTGCCCACTGCAATTTAGTATACGATTTTAATCTAAATTATATCAGAATAAATTTTTTGTTAATTTTAATCAACTATTCAACTCTGGCGTTGATGCTCTCACCTTCTGTGTTTCATTCGATTCGAATCGTCAGTTCGCTTTAAAATTCTTTTAAAGATATATAATATAAAAATTCGTGAAACTGAATTTCATTGGCCTGTTATTATTTTTTTTTTCAGAAATAATGATAGCAATTTAATATTTACTTTGCTGATTTTTCATACGTCACGGGTCTTGCAGGGTCAAGTATTTGCGTCTGATGCAATGACCAGCTGGAGTGAAATTCGAAAACTTTCTCTCGTTTTAAGTCTGTGCAAACTCGCGAGCTGTCGCGCTATCTGATGAAACCAAACAATCATAAAAATGCGGCACCTGCGTCATTATTCTGCAGTGTAAACAAGTGACTTTCATGTCACAGCTGGCGTGTTTGTGAACTTTGGATTTCGGGGCCCGTGTTGGGAGAAATCGGCCAATTCACACTGTTAAAAGTACAACCCTGTTCGATAACAGCTTTCTCTGTTGAAGATTATGTTATCCCAATTTTTTTTTATATTTTCCTCTACTAAAATTACCTAATATGTTTGTCTTTCTTTTCGATAAGTGAATGCTGATACAAAACAAAAAAAAAGTTACTCAGAATTTACTGTCAGAAGCGTTTGAGTGACCATCATATTATCTCGAAGATAGCTAGTAATTTTATTAATAATTAAAATGCTAGTAATTCGCGGAATTCTTTAAACGTAAGACAATTAAGGAAATCACATTTAGTAAATTAAAAAGAAATCTTTGTTTTGTGGTCTGTTTCTATTCTTTTTAAAATTCAAACACTTGGACACATTAATTCTAAACTTTTGCATTAGTTATTTACTGTATTGTTGCTTATAATGTAGACTATATTCTTTGACATCTTATAAACCGAAGCACTGATGCCTTTCCAAATTCAATTTTTTTGTTTCAGTATTAAGAATAATATCATTCCATATCTCCGGATTGAAAATCAACCGTAGAAATATTTTTGTAAAAAGTCTATTGATATCGTATACCAATTATTTTAAGTTTTAAATTATAGTATAGAAATTTCAATTTAGCATTAAGCATGGTTTAGTAATTCATGTGCGGTATCTTATTTTTATCAGAATCTCACATTATGTCCTTAAAGCCTATCAATTTCTTGTTGCGGTGGGTAAAGTCAAGTTTTATTTCAAGTTAAAATAGCTGTCGCTTGGTGCTATTTGTCTGATCTGTCATATAGTTGCAAACCTTATTGTATTGCTTGATACTACCAGAGACGGAATGAATAGTTTGTGGAGACTTCTCCACTGTAAAGAATTCGTGGATTTGCGAAACTGGTGTTCTATTTCCTGTTCATTTTATGATGAAAGATGGATTGACACTAGTTCCTGGTCAGATCTTTTCATAACTATTTATAAACTTTTTAGGTCGTGATAAAATTCTGAAACATGCCATGAGTAAGCGAGCAGTTGCTTGCAGAATTTGTCTTTTAGATGTAAATCGTTGTCATAAAGATGGTTGGTTCGGTTTTCCGCATTGCAAAACTTAAAAGTTCTCACTTTACAAATAACTAGTCGGTTGTTTCCTCGCAATACGTGCATTTTGGACTCCCATAATGTTTCCGAAACTAGAAATTTCCATTCTATTCCAATTCTTTGCATTTACTTAAAACAGTATTTAGATTGCATATCATTCGAATAGTGTGCATGAATGTGAATTTCGCTTTTGGTAACTACAATTTATTTTAAGTTTTTTTTTTTCATGTTCTGTTCATCATTTATTAGGTTAATATTCAGAACAGAATATTAGCCTAATAAATGGTGTAGCTGTATTATAAATGTTCAGAGTCGTTGTCTTGGTTATAATTTGTTTTGTTTCATTTTTTATTTATTATTTAAAACATAATTAATAAAAACTTTTTGGAATAGATCTTATCAAAAATTGTGATTTGAAAATTTCATTTGTGCACTTTAAAAATTAAAATTTGTTGACCCTTTTTCTTAGGAGAAATTATTTAAATTTTTTTCTCTTGTAATTCAACCAGTTATTTTCATTTTGCAAGTTTTCTTGAGAATAATATATTATTTCATTTTAAAATTAAATATTTCAAAAGTGTTTTTATAAAACTTTTCTGCATGAGCATGAAAAATTTTTCAGATTAAGTTTGTGTTGTCAGTCAAACCTCTCCATTATCAGTTCTCTTTACTTATTTTAATTTTTTAAAATTTTGAGTCAGTTGTAAAGAAACAAGTTTGACATGCTATCTAAATTTTCTTTTCCCTGTACATTTATTGACATTAAAATTTCTGTGATATTTATAGTTTTTTTAAGCATTTTAAAAATAATACTTTTAGTTATAATTCTTCATTTTGAAATCGTAATCCAGCTATAAAAGACTTAGGATGCCTTGAAATCTTGTTGTTGTGATTAGTTTCTTGATATAAGTGACAGCTTTATGGAAAGACTGATGTCCTTGATATGAGCAAATTATCTAATATTCTAAAAGAGAGAGAGAGAGAGAGAGATTATTTTTAAATCTGATGTATGTGGATAATGTAATTATGGATATATATATATTTAAATACATGAATAAACAATTGATTAGATATGCTATATGTAGTATAATTTATGAAGTAATTGTGGCTCAATAATTGCCTTTAGGTTCTTTCTTTATGGCAAATTATACCTTCTTCACTTTTTATTAGTGATAAAATTAGAATATAATTTCTTTTATTATAATATAAAAATTTATTATAAAAAGGCTTTTCCCCCTCACTATTGAAAAATTAAGTAATTTAACAAGAAACTTGTTAACAATTAAAATAAAGGTTATGGATTATTAAAAAAATGTTGTTATTCACTGAACAGTCTTGAAATTAATATTCTCTGCTTTTCAGCTTTTTGAAAAATTGCATTTAATTTTCTAAAAGAACCAATGCAATAGTTTAAAAAAAATGTAGAATGTTTATAATATTTCATTTAATAAATATGAATTACAATTTAAAATACAGATCACTCTAGTTATACTGTATTAATTCTTTTTCTTTCTTATTTTTAAATCTCTTACAATTAAGTTAATCCCAAGATAAAGGTGAGTTATATTTAGTACTCATATCAAACTCTAAGGCTATTCAGGACTGAAGTAATAGGCAAGGCCCCTGTTGCAATGCCAGCTGGGAAATGGAGGGGGAGACCTTACTATAAAAAGATTTGTTTAAAAAATTTAAAAATTAATCATAATAATAATTGCATTGGGCAATTAACTCCTTTTTAACCTAGATATCGTTTCTTTGCTGTTAATTTTCTTACCACAGCAGAAATCTTATTGATAGTTATTCCTTTTATTATTGAAAGTAATTGCTTGCATTATGAAATATATTTGATATAAGAAATAATGAAAATTGACCTTTCTAAATCAGAAAATGTGCTGTTTTATATTCAGATCAAGGATATAATAGATTTTGCATCCAGATATTTGAGTGTTTTCAGATCTTTGGTAAATTTTTTTTTGATGCTTAAAGTAATAGATTGAAGCTTAGTAAAGAAAAGAAGGGGAGAGAAGTTCCCTCACTCCTGGAAATTTAGCTAAATATTGTCTTACAGGTTACATACATAGGTCTTTTTTTCTGTTTCATTGTTTTATATCTAACTGGAAATTGAACCAAATCTTTTAGTGCTCTTTACTCTATGAAAGTAGGGAAGGGATTTTGATATATACTGCAGCAACTAAAAGTTCTTATTATTCGAACTCTAAGTAAGAACCAATTCCCAAAAATTTGAGGCATCTAGAGTGTTTTATTCTCAAAAGGATATTTTCACCAGGAGAGGGAAATTATGTGTATCTATGTAAAATGCTGTTCATCTTAGTGGTCAGATTCTTACTTTTTTCCAAGGTATAATAAAGACAATATTGGCTGAGTAATAGTCCCATTGCTGCTTATGAAATGCACCTATATAAGGAGCAGTCATGAGCTGTTGATAATGGGAGCTAATTTGTCCAGATCAAAGTATCTATGCTATTAATTTTGGTTATTTGGACATTCAACTGATAAATAGCTTAAGTCTACTGTGTAGTAATTTCATTATGAATTGTCCATGAAAGGTTAATGATACACTTGCCTAAATTCCTTTAGTGATAAACTAAGAATACTTAATGGTAATGACATTTAACTACATGGGTTACCGCATAGCCGAGTAGTTATTAATTGATGTATAGTAATGACAATGATACTCAATTTAACAGAATCAGTATTTTGTTAATATTGAATATTATAATTTATTTATATTATTACATGCTGTTGACATCTTATAAGAAATAATTATGTTATGAAATTTTTATCCAAATTTATGTTACACGAGTTTAAACGTTACTGCAGTATGCAACTATTGGGATAAATTTTTTATGTATTCAATTTCTTTTCTTTCTTTTTTTGTTTTGTTTTTGAGGTTTGACTGTACCTATCATTTTCTTGTGATTGACCTCTAATCTCATGTGCTATCCTTTATTAGTGTGTTACCTATGTATGTGTCCTCTTTCTCCTTTTCCTCTTAATACTTTCCATGTACAGTGGGGGTGCTGAAGTCAAATGATCACAATGCTTGGGGGTAGGACTGAATCTGCTCCTTCCACTTCTGTGCATTGCCTAGAGTAAGAATTTCCATTATCCTCAAGCATTGCTTTTTCATGCTACTGCAGTGCTTTTGATTTCAACTGTAGATGTAGAGCTTATGTCTATCTTGGTATATTATTTATTAGTTATTTGTAAGAGTGTATAGCTTTAATTAGTGGTTGGACATATTCAATTTTATTTTTGAATTTATAATGTATAATAAACCCTTTAGCATTAGCAAGAATTTTTATTTTCCTAAAAATTAGTTATTTTGTCATTAGAATGAGGCACATTGCTGTTTAAAAATGATCTAGCACATTTTCCTTTGTATTATCTTTTGTATTAGTTGCAAAATGAATAATTTTATTTAATGAGAAGTCAGAAATATTGCTTATAATTTATTACTAGATTATTACTATAATCCCTGCTTAAAAGTTTCACATTTATATTTTAATTTTTTTACTAATTATTATAATTTTACTTTTCTTTGGAAAATTTCATTCATGCACTCTCCTTAGTTCTTTTTTTAAGTATTAAAATTAGATATTACTCAAAGTTAAAAATTTGTATTTAAATCATCTTCTATCTTTGTATAAATATTAGGTACCATTACCTTGGGAGCATCATTAATTGAATGTAAATTTTGACTTTTCGTGGCTTATTTCATTATGTGATGTCTAGTCAATTATTGTTTGTTTGATTGTTTTGATATAAGTTTTCTCCCAAAAACTTGATGGTAATTCTTTATTTGGTTCAATATTTTACAAATCCTTAATTTAATTATTATATTCTGTATTCAACAATTTAATGATTACTGGATATACTGTATACTAAGGAAAATGTGAATATTTAAATATTCCTGTTAAATTTCAAAAGATTTAAGTGAAATGTAAAAAAGACCCCCCCCCCACTCTCCCAAAAAGAATGCCTTTGTATTAATTATTCACAATCTATTCATTTCGTTTTATTCATGCATGTATATCTTATTATTTTCGCATGATTTCAATCTTAGCATTTTCATGAATATTATATATAATCTTTTTCGATGAATAATAACTCAAATTATCTATTTGTGTATTTAACATTCTATTTTGATGTTCTACATTTGATGAATTTTTATGACATGAAATTGTTAATTTTTTCTGATTTCAATTTTATATATTTTAGCAATAAAAACCCACCATTATTACTGAAACATAAAATAAATATTTGCATTTTATATTAAAATGTTGATGTAGCATTTGTGACCTTGTGATATTGTTGTAACTTTATGATTGTTAAATGTCTTAAGATATTGATTATTTGGAGTATTCATTAGATATATATTTGATGCATATTAATTCTACAGAGATTCAAATGCCCTTTAATTTGTGTAGTGTGGAAATTTAAAGGATAAGTTGTGAGATTAGAGACTTTTTTTTGTCATTGACTATTGTTAAAAAATATTGATGTTCTTAATCTTTATATAATTTTAATCTTCCAGTGTTAATCTACATATACCATCTAATAGGTTAATCTTAAAATATTAAATAAACAGAAAAAATTAATATTTGCTATTTATGCTTTAATGTTTAATTTTTGTTTGCAGTTATGGCTCATTCCTTGTGAAAAAAAGCCAGAGCTTCAATTCCTGCCCACAGGCTCTTTGCTTTGGTGCTAGTAGGCACCTGAGTGTTGTCCATGGAGATCTGAGCCGGTTGAATGACCATGTGAGGAATTATGTAGAAGAAAAAGCAAAGCTGTGTCAGCCAGACAATCTTCATATCTGTGATGGAAGTGATTCAGAAAATGACTATCTTTTTAATCTTATGTTAAAACAAGGCATGGTTACTCCACTAACAAAATATGAGAACTGGTAAGCTTATATTGTGGTAGAATTTATTAATAAGTAAAAAATAATTTGTGTCTAATAGTTAACATTTTTAATCTTAATTCTTAATGTTGATAGGCTTTTAATTTTTTAAAAATATGGATGATTGTTATTTATGTGCTGGAATTATTTCTTATTTGGCATTCTTTATAATAGAATTAACTTTTTGATTACTTACAATGTAATTTTTTTTCCCACAAAATAAATAGAGATTTATAAAATGCCATTAATTTAAAGCTCACACTCTTTTATTGTTCAACCATATAATGCAGAAAATTAAATCTGTTAATGTAGTCTTGATTTCTTAATTCCAATTCTAATCATTGTTATTAAAATATGTCTTATTTTCTGATGAAATTTCACATTTTTATGCAAGGAAATCAATAGAAAGATAAGAATTTTTGAGAATTTCTGTTGATGCATTTTGTAATATTTCCCCTATTTAATTTCTCTAATATAGAAGTGCATTATACTGTAATAATATTCCATTTGTCATTTTAATACTTATAATACAATAAATTGTCTATGAATTTTAGACTTGTACCTCAAAAAAATGTTTCCTTTCTGTATTTTAAATCTGCATGTCCCAACCATTGCTATGCTTAATCTCAGGGGAATACATGAAATAACTCCAGGAGGATATGTGGGAATAAAAAGGTATGATTGTATTCATTGAGCAGTAATGGTAAATAAAGAGGTACAAAAGTAAGAAAAAAAAGTTTTAAAAATAGTGTTTTAAATGATAATGCTGAATGGAATATTTTAATTTGTTTTATCATAAAAATTTTCACGCTTAAGTTTTTTTAGAGTAACAGCAGCATCTTTGTTAAAAAGTGTTAATTTCATCACCAATTGTATGTTTGTGTTTACAAAATAGGAAATGTGACAATCTTATGGAGTCAATAGCTGAAGAGAGCTTTCCGATCTTTTGTCAATCTCTTTCATGTATTTTAATATTAATTCTACTTTATAAATATTTAACATTTTACTTGTATATGCTGTCAGACATTAAAATGAATGTATATGAAGAAATTTCATCTAATTTATTGGAAACAAGACTTTAAATAAACATAATAGTTGATTCAATACATATTTTTCATGTGAAGCTGGCTTGCTCGGACTGATCCTGCTGATGTGGCTCGAGTGGAGAGTTTGACATTCATGTCTACCCCCAATAAAAGTGATGCAGTTCCTACCCCTAGAGAAGGTGTAAAAGGTACCCTTGGTAATTGGTTGTCCCCTGCAGATATGCAGAAAGCTTTAGATGAACGATTTCCTGGCTGTATGAAAGGTAGGCTGTTCTGTTTTTTTTTAATTAAAAATTTTTTTCTCCCCTCCATATGAAATTGCATTTTAAATCCAGAGGCGGCGTTAGCAGGGGGCAAGAGGGACAATTGCCCCCCTGCCGGCAACCGCTTGCCCCTCCCGTCGGCAAGAGAGTGAGAGTTCCGTCGGCAAAATTTTTCACCACTTCTAATTGGTTGTTGAAAAGCACACATTCTCGAATAAGAAAATTTAAAAACCATCTTAAAGTTAATATGTTGTAAACAATCAAAATATCTAAGTAGCTGTTGAAGAGGTTTGACTATGTTTAGTAAAATAATCAATAGGGTGGCAGGTCAATAAGATGCCGCATTTTCCGGACGACTTTTGATCGCCTGACTATGAACGCAATTTGATAGATGTAGAAGTTAAATTCACAGATTTTCAGGCTTTTGATTGAAATGTTCACCAAGCTTCTAATTAGCATTACTTTTGGCAATATATCCGACTGGGTGAATAAGTTATCTCATTTTGTCGACAATTTCTGAATGGCCGACTATGAACTGAATACGATGGAAGTTCGCTAATTTTCAGACATCTTATATAAATGTCGTTCATTCGGCTAATAATTCGCATTACTTTTGGCAGAATAACCGACATTTGGAAATTGTGATTGCCCCCCCCTGTCGGATTTGTCTCCCCTCCTGTTGGCAAGACTCTACCGCCGCCTCTGTTGAAATCGAATATTAAAATTCTTAAATTTACTTATGTTAGAGCTTTAATTATATGCTTATCAAATGAATTCTGTTCTATTATTAAACACATATGTAAATTATTATTATTATTATTTTTTTGTACAATTTGCAAATTTTATAGCATATCTTACGCAACTTAGATTATCTCTAGAAGGTGGTATCATGTTAAATACTTCTCATATTTATCTAACTTCAGTATCTAAATGAGGTTCCTGCTACTTTTCTATTGCATTTCTCTCATTTTAGGCATTTATTGAATATTTTATATATTTAAACTGATATAAAAAGCTATTTACGGAATTAAATTTATTTCTTTGTTTTTGTACAGATTCTTTTGTATTCTATTTTTCTTTCAAGGGATTTTATTTTCTAAAATTAATGTTTGTTCTCTGTCAATAAATTTTTAAATATATACTATCGAATTTGGAGATTAGAATATTTTAAATTAAATGATTTTTGAGTGTATGATGATGCTGCTTGTAAAGAAAGGACGAAAGTTGGAAGCAAAACTAGATTTTTATTTGTATTTGTAATTTACAGTATTTACTACCATATATTATATTTATTGGAGCATTACATTTCCAGGCATCGTGAAGGCAATGGTGGCTATAGCTATAAACCTTAATCGCATTATTCTCCATCAAAATCTCAATTATTAAATGAGGAATTAAATCGCTGTATAAAACAATGTTTAGCAATATTCCTTGATGCTATGACAGACAGAAATTGCCTGATAGCATCATTCAATGTTACTAAGAATGTTGATTGTTCGTGGTGCTCTTGTGCCTTAAATTACTCAACACGATGCTTAAGCTGTAAAGTGTCAAGCTAGGAAATCTAACTTGTATCTGATCAAACTGTATGGCTCAACTGAGAAAGTGATTCTTCCAAAATATTGAGCCTTCTATGCCTTTTTAACAGATATTATGCATGATAATGGGCCATCATTGCAAACATCTAATTTTGTTCTCATTCTTTCTGCATATTAGCAATATTCTGTTTTTATTTATTTAAAAATTATGCATATAAGTTTTTTTTCTGAATTTTTAACTGTCCTCTGTATGAGAAAAACTAAGAATAGTGTTGATGGAAAATTATTTGATTTAAACATATTTTGATAAATATTTAATTAATTATCTGTTCTAAAATAATGTCATTGTTTCTGTTTTTGTCTGTGATATTTTTTGTATTAAAATGTGCTTTAAACATTTTATATTCTCAGTGTATGAATTAATTTTTTAATTTTTCTCATTGAATTAAAATAAAAATAATAAATTGAAAACTATTTTTGAAAATGTTTCATCAATTTCTTAGATATAAAACTTAAGTTTTTCAAATAGTTTGCTGAAACTTTATCTTAAAATATCATGTTTTTGCTTTTCAGGTCGTACCATGTATGTGATCCCCTTCAGTATGGGACCCATAGGATCTCCTCTATCCAAAATTGGCATTCAATTGACAGATTCTCCTTATGTTGTTGCCTGTATGAGAATTATGACCAGAATGGGTTCTAATGTCCTTAAAGTTCTTGGCAAAGAAGAATTTGTAAAATGTTTGCATTCTGTAGGGCAGCCTTTACCAATGAAAGGTAAGTATTATTTTGTGAATTATTGTTAAATATAAATAAATTCTGATTTAATTTTACTTAAAAGGTAATTATTTTTTTCCAGTTGCTTTTCTTTTAAAGATTTTTTTAATACTACTCTGTGAATTAGAATTATTTTAAAAGATAGTTTTGTCTTACAGTTTGTATTTTCCCATATGTGATAATATTTGTTGCTTGCTTTATTTGATAATTATATAGTTTGGATTGATTAGACTTCTCTTATCTTCTTTGTGTCGTGTGATGCATATTCAATTTTAATCGTTAAGCATATTGCATTCAAATAAAAAGTTTTGTTTGATTAAGGTAAAAACACGTGCTTTTATTTCATGTGTACCAGTTTATTGCTAGTTCTTCATGCTTCATTTTTATTGAATTCTGTGTGATGCATATTTTGTATTTAGATCTTTGAATTATTTTATTCTTAATGATATTTGTGAAATAATATTTCAACTAAAAAAAGAATAGAAAATTTGATTACTTTCTTTAAGAGCCTTCTATTTGATTTATTATGTGTATTACACTAAAAAAATTTGCTGTTTGTACCTTGTATTATAATTTTTTTCAACTAGTCTTTATAATTTTTTCTAAGTTAACTCTTAATGTCAGATTGTATTAACACCATGAACTGAAATGGCAAGTTCAGCTTGTCGTGAACTTTCTTGAGTAAACTGACAATGACAAGCTGTATTTATAAAAAAGTGAAAGTTGATGCCTTTAATAAAATTTTTTACCCTCCCCCCATATCAATCCCTGCTCTTAAAACAAGAAAATTTAATTATTTGTCTGAGCAATGTTGACTGAAAATGTAGTTCAAAAGGTTAATTTTACTCAATTTGGCATCTTTATATTAAATGTGAAATGTATCGGAAAGAATAATATTCATTTCATTGCTTATATTCGTTTTTGACATATTCATAATGATAATCTCTGATCCACTGCTCTTGAATGTCTTGTTTTTAAGTTTATGATTTCTGCATTTGTTCCCTTAAATGATTTTGGATTAATCGTTAATATATAATGATAAAGGAAGTATTCTAACCTTCATCTTATATAGTCTTCATTATCAAAACTGTCTCTCTGATGAAAAACGTTTAATAATTGTTGTTCATTATTCAGATTTTAATGTAATATTTTTGCTTTGTAAGTGCTTAATGTCTCCCTTTTTATGCAACAATTTTACAAGTGGTAGTTTCTGAAATTGTTCCACAATTTTTTTACAATATTGTAATGCATTAATAAGCGTTTTTCTTAATTATAAGATTATTATTTTTACCATTTGCCTTTGGTATCTTCTGAGATAAAGAGACATCAACTAAGAGGAATTAAAGCAGTTTTTAGATGTTTAGGAAGAGAAACATTTTTCAAAGAAAACTTCGTAATTTGATTTTTTTTTACCAATTCAAACATCTAGTTATAATTTAATTAGTAATTATAACTATTAATTTTTAGTTTTATAAAAAGACAATTTAAAAATTAAAAAAAAGACAATTAGAAAAAAATACAATTGAAATTTTGCATTATACAAAAATTTTATTTTTGAATTAAAAGTAATGTGTTTATTTTTAATTTAGTTGCCTCCTTTTTAAAAATGCTTCAGTTCTGTACTTTATATATGAAACATTTAAAATATTTTATTTTGCAGTTCCACCAATTAACAATTGGCCTTGCAATCCACAAAAGACTATCATTGGTCATATTCCAGACAACAATGAAATTTGTTCTTTTGGAAGTGGTTATGGCGGCAACTCTCTACTAGGTAAAAAATGCTTTGCTCTAAGGATTGGTTCTATACTTGCCAAGCGAGAAGGATGGCTAGCTGAACATATGCTGGTAAGCCTTAGGATATTTAAATTTTTTTTTCTGAAAAACTTTCAAACTGAACTACTTGTGCTATCATTTTCTTATAATAAATTTCCATATTTTGTGAAATAAGCATTTTCATGAAAATAGATTAAACAAGTATTGTATGAAACAAAACCTAACAAGTTTTTTGACTATAGTTTGTCTAACAGTATCAAATTACTAATGCAATTTTGAAATTGTATTTGATATTTTTTGAGCTAATCAAATATATATTTTTGAAAATACTCTTTTATTATTATGAAATAGAAATGAAATTGCAGAAATAATATGTGTTTAAATTTTTAAATTTCACAAAAGTTTGTTTTAATGCATTGCTGTATTTTCTTAAATAGTTGTCATATTAGAAATTATATTTTATTGTATTTAATCTCAACAGGACACTTTTGCTTTTGTATAAATTACAAAACTTATGGAATTAAGTTATTTGTAAAAGCTTTTACTTGAATGAAATTTCCACTATAGCTTGCAAACTGTTTTACATAAAATTAATAGTAAAGGTATGCAAGAAACTCGTTGAAATTTACATTTGCTGAAGGAAACAATGACAAATTTTAAAAAAAACTTTGGTTTACTTCATATTATTGCATTCAATTCTTGACAAGTTGTATCTTTTTTTACAGATTTTAGGCATTACAAATCCAAAAGGCCAGAAAAAGTATGTAGTGGCTGCCTTCCCAAGTGCATGTGGCAAGACTAACTTGGCCATGATGAATCCATCTCTGCCTGGTTATAAAGTGGAATGTGTTGGAGATGATATCTGCTGGATGAGATTTGATGAACAAGGACAGCTCAGAGCCATCAATCCTGAATATGGATTCTTTGGAGTTGCTCCAGGTATTTAAGACGCATTTGCTGTTTTCTAGATTTTTCTATAATTTAAAATTGTATTGAATATAAGGCAGTTTTTTTATAATACATTGTTAGTAGGAAATCAACATTCCATCAGGTTTGTTTTGGCAACAGAAAACATAGGGGATTTAAAAATCATCTTAAAGACAGGGAATTTTTAAATTTTATTTAATATTTAGGAAAATACAGAGAGTTTTTTTAATTTTTCAGTTTTTTTTTTCCATCTAAAAAAATGCCAAACTTTTTTTAACATTTCAAGAATAACAAATCATCGCCATAACTCTAAAAACTAAACACCGTTGTTAATTTTACATAATTAAATTTTTATAAAATCTTTTTCAGGAACTTCCATGAAGACAAATCCTAATGCAATGCTTACCATTCAAAAGAATACAGTTTTCACGAATGTTGCTGAAACAAGTGATGGAGGCTTTTTCTGGGAAGGTTTGGAGGAAGAGATGCCCCCTAATGTGAAAATTACTTCATGGCTTGGAATGGAAAATTGGACTCCAGAAGTCAAGAAACCATCTGCCCATCCTAATTCAAGGTACTTCTGCCTTTTCTTTTCTTTCATTTTTTTTAGACATAGTAATTTAAATAAAATTTAGACTTAGTAGAGTTTCTATTTTAATATTTAATTAAAAATTTTAAAATTATGACTTTGTTATTGAATGCTTTTCATTAATTTCATTTTTAATTCGCCAAATGCCTTAGTTATATGATGAAGAAAATGTTTTTAAAATTGTGTATTATTTGGTTTCGGTTCCTGTAGATTTTGTGCTCCTGCCAATCAGTGTCCCATCATGGATCCTGCATGGGAAGATCCTAAAGGAGTGCCAGTGAGTGCCATTATCTTTGGAGGAAGAAGACCTAAAGGTTAGTTTAGTTGAAATACCCTTAGAAGAAATTTTTATTAATTTTATACAAGTTATTTGGAATTATGATAAAGACAGTTTATTTTTAAAAAATATATATATATAAAAAATTTTATTCACATGTTTAAAAAAATTTTTTTTTTAATTTTTATTATTATTATTTTTATTGTCAATTTTGAAATAATGGCTTAAACAAAAAGATATTTGTTGATAGTATAATTTTTTTTGTTTATCCTCTTCAGTCCTGAGGTACACATATGTGTACCTGCAATTTTTTTCATTTTTCTTATCTTTTAAAGTTAAATTTTGACAAAATAGTGCATGCATTTCAACATCTATGTATGTACCTTCCATTTTTCATCATTAAATAGCACTGCAGCTCTATATTTTTTCATATCCATCACTATTAATTAGAGAAATAACGAAGATAGTGTTGAGCAGAAAACACAGCAAATATAAGTACATTTTTTAATATTTATTATTAAAATAAACGCTTGTATATATTTTTTTAAATACTATGTCTCTGGTTAAAGTCATTACCAAATTATATCTTGTTATCTATCGGTGAAAATACAAATTTAACTAATGTACACATGTGTACCTCGGGCGTTTACGCACCCGTTTCTTGACTGCTTGCGATCATTGCGCTGTTTATCTTTTGAGCGCTTGTTTTCAAATTGTCATTTCTTGTCCTTGAATATATTGTATATCTTTTTTATAATAAATAATTCTTATGTTCTGTAATGTAATAAAATATAAATTAAAAAATATTTTTTTTAACTTTAGTAAGAAATTTAATTTTATAATTGTCTTGTAGTCGGTAATTGATATTTCAAACCGATATCATGTATAGAATTTACGGAATTTTATAAGCTAATAATCATTTTTTTTCACGTCAAGTGGCGTTAACTCAAAAGGAGGTTATTGAACTTTTAGGAAAAAGTGATTTTAGAGGAAGCAATAGAATTTCTCATGTATCGAAAATAATGAAACCGGGCAAATAGGATGAATGGGTCACAGACGATAGTCAAATGTGCCTTGTCAAGTAGAAAGATAATAAATCTGGGACTATTATCCACATGTATAGATAATGAGTCAATTGGAATAAGCAGAAGACAGACAAAATAATTTAAACAAAAAGCTGATATAAATTCTGCTATTGTAAAAGCATATAATATGGGAGGCATTGACCATTATTTTGCATATTACTGGTATGCAGTAATTACAAAAAATGACCAACGCGAGCATTCACGCATTTTATAGATTTAGTAGTTGTCAATTGCTTGATATACTGTAAAATGGTGGCAAAGCGACAAGCTGATTTCGGAATGAAGCCGAAAATGTCATGATCTTATTGCAATTTCAAATGCATATAATTCGGTCCCTGTTGAAATATGGGAATTCTCATCATCAGCAAGAAAGGAAACCAAGAACAAGTTAAAAATCATCTTTCAATGTAAACAAATTAATAGAAGAAGGGTCATCAAATGATGGAAATGCAACTACAAGATCATTGGAGATTTCATTACCGCTCTCAGGTGAAAATACCTCTAAAAGAGCAAGAAAAATTGTCCCTTCCCAATTAAAAAGAAATAAGACTAGATATGTCTAGCCATCTACAACACTACATGGACGATAAGTATGTATCAAAATACAGGTATCCAGGATGTAACTCTAGGAAAAGAGCCAAGTTCTCAAAATGCAGTATCTACTTACGTATTATTAAAAAAAAAAATTTCAGTCGAAATAAGGTTTAATAGATTATTAATATAATAAATTTTGTTTTTTTTTTCTATTTATAAGGCCTTAGAATAAGAAAAGTATAGCTATTAAGTAATCAGGAAAATTAAATTTTTTTTTTTTGTTGAGGATGCTTTAACTTGCTAAGATCTGAGGTACACATATGTGCACCTTAAAATTAGGGGACTTAAAATTGTTTGATCAGTAAATATTTTTTTCCACAAACTATTGAGATTTCTTGTTTTTAATGTATAAAATTATTTCATGCATTCAGGGACTTAATTAGTAGAGTTAGTTTTTAACTAATGAATGAAATAATACATGAGTTTTTGCATTCGTATTTGCAACAAATTCTTTTCTTGTTCTTAGATTGTAGCGTGTGAAGAGTTCAATCTACTTTCTTTTGTAAATCTTGCACCAACAAAGCAAAGTTTTCTTTTGTGTATTAATCTCTTAAGAATATGTTGTCTTAGCAGTTTTTCAGAAAGGGTAGGGTCAAAACGGTTTTTTCCCCCAAAAAAGAAGAAGCTCGGATATTTTAATATTCTGAAGTCGCAAAATTTCCAGGTTTATAGGAAACAAAAAGTTAAGCATTAAGAAAAACATTTATAGTAAAATGCATTTTTATGAATGTATGAGGTTTGTCTACTATATTCAATTTTAATAATAATTTAATCCTCTCCCACCCCCTTAACAAAGCAGTAAGATGCTTTATGATATTAATGTTTTTCAATAAATCTATAGGATTCAGTAACATAATGTTTGTTTTCTAATAACAATACTTTCCTCTTAGTTCAATCAATTTTAGGAGTAATTAATTTATAATTAAAACTCCTAATCAAGTTTTAATTTTTTATAAATATTAAGTGAATTTTTTTTTTATTATGAACTAAAAAGATCTTTAGTTGTAAATGATATTTAAAAAATAGCTAACATTAGAAAAACAATTTCCATTAACAAGAAAGTTTCTCTTTTCTTTATTTTTAATCAGTTTGCTCTCACAATCAATCAATCAATATATATATATATATATATATATATATATATATATATATATATATATATAATTGTTTGAGAACAAATACAGTTTTTTTCAGTGAAAAATCTAAAGATAACTTTTCTCAAATGCAAGACAAAAGGCATATATGCAAGATTTAAAAACTAAAAATATTAATTGATTACCTGAAAATAAATTTCAGTTTAAATGTTCTGAGGGAAAATATTTGTATTGCAAGCAAATAGGAAGCCTTATGATTATTTTTAGTAAATTAATAGTAAATCAGTTGTTGGAAGTAACACAATGAATGATTTTAATTGCTTTCACCAGTCATTTGTACAGTGTTTAAAAGCCTAAAGGCATACTAATGTGGTATGAAGTTGTTTTAAATTTTTTCAAAAAGTCTGAAGCACATTTTCAATGCCATCTTTAGTATAATTTTGTTTTTTAATAAAATTTTAAAATTCTTACTTTTTTGACAGATGGGATTATTATGAATAAAAAAGTGTTTTTTTTTTTTCTTAATTTTTTTGCCAAACAAATGTAATTCAACGTTGAGATTTTTATAAATTTCCAGATTCCCATGAGTTTGAAAAACACATTTCTGTAATTCTGTCTTTTAGTTTGCAAAAAGATGCTTTGAGTTAGATCATGAAGACTCGATATGTGGTATAAATTTTGTATGTTTCTATCAAAATTTAAATCTGTACATATGCAAATGCATGTGAATATGATAACTCAAAAATTCAGAATATTGTAAGGATGAAATTTGATCAACAAATTTATCATCTGAATTGTAGATATTTATTTAAATATTATGAATCAAATCTGTGAAAGACAGCCATATTTTGTTTGCATATTCGTGAGGTTGTGGACACATTAATTCAAAAATGTGGCAAGTTAGATAAATTAAATTTAGGGGACAAAACTGTAGATACGTGCAAAATTTTGTATTTAATTAATGGAAGAGAATCTGTTAAGCATAAAATAGCATGCATAGCATGTGCCATAAAGTAACATTACTCAAGGAAATCAATTAATAAATTTGAGTATTCTTGTCTACAATGACAGTTACTGGCTGTCAGATTAAAATAGTAAAAAAAAAAAAAAAAAAAAAAACATGTTTTTAAAAATTTTAATAATATTCTTAATAAGAACAGATACATTTTGATAAGATTTGGATTCAGTCTAAATTAAATGTGATATTTTTTTAGGAGTTCCCTTGATTTATGAATCTTTCAACTGGAGACATGGTGTTTTCATTGGTGCAGCCATGAGATCTGAAGCAACAGCTGCTGCTGAACACAAAGGTGAGTTTCATCCTGTTAGTATACTACATCAAACCTCTACAATCATGTGGGACATTTTTAGATTCCTTATTCATGAATTTAATTTTAATGAATAGAATCGAAGCCCCTGCTCTTGCATTATCTGCTATATTTTTCATTGATTCTTTCCCCAAAGTAATAGGTTTGATAAATGTTCATTTATCATTAGTTATTGTTGATTTATTTTTTTATTATGGGGCATCCAAGAAAATTTTCCTGTTATGGCAAAACATTTGAAATTCTAACATCTCTGAACTGTATTTCTGAAAACACATTCTTTTCTTCAAAAACCTATCATTTATTGCTATACAAACTCAGCATCAGGAAATTTGTATGGGTTATGCAGTTTTCTTCCTTTGTAAATAATAAGTCAGTTACTTAGCTATGGTAAATCGCACCTGGTGTATAATATTTTATCTCCTGCTGTTATCATGTGTTTTAGAATGGATAAATAGTTGGCTTGGTATTAATTTTTTTTCACCTCCACATTGTATTTGACTTTAAAAATTGGTATAAACTTGTTAATGTTTTGTTTCCACTATGCCTTCCTAGCTCATAGTCGCTAAAATACTAAAAGATACATATACTATTTTTTATTGAAATTTGGAAACTCTTATGGGAAAATGCATTAAATGGTTGATGAGTTTAAGTATAATTAGCAAAATTTAAATAAATTGGTGATTATATTTTTAAATAAAAATTTTTTAGAGGTGCTGCAGTGTTTATGTATGAATTGCTCTTATATATGTTACAAATTTTTATGTCATATTAAGTGATTTATCATGAGCATAAATGTTTTTTTTGGCAATAATTATTTTTTATAACCTTGTGGGCTTTGAATTTATGGTTAGTTTTTGATTTTTAGGAAAAGTAATCATGCATGATCCCTTTGCAATGCGTCCATTCTTTGGCTACAATTTTGGTCACTATCTGAAGCACTGGTTAAGTTTCGAGAAGAAATCTGGTGTCCAATTGCCTCGCATATTCCATGTGAATTGGTTCAGAAAAGACGAGAACAACAAATTTTTATGGCCAGGATTTGGCGAGAACAGCCGTGTTCTTGACTGGATTTGTCGTAGAGTGGATGGTGAAGATATTGCTCAAGTAATTATTTTGTTGAATTATGAATATAAAACGTAATATGTATTAACATGTATCCGTTTAAAAATTGCAGATTGAGTTTTTTTATTCATATCTAATAAAAATGATTTTACTTATCCTTGTGTTTATTAAAGTTACTGCTAACTTACCCTTTATGGTTATATAATATTACCCCATTTAATTTTGAAATTGATTATTAACTTGATGGATTATTATGTTTTTGATACTTGAGGATATTTAGAAGGAACTCTTAATACTTTTTTTAAAAAGTTGCTATTCTTTCCAGAAAACAGCCATTGGTTACATTCCAAAACCAGGAACCATGAATTATGATGGTTTGTCAGAACCTGTTGACGCTGAAGCACTCTTCAATTTACCTAAAGACTTTTGGTTGCAAGAATGTAAAGAGATTGAAAAATATTTTAGTGATCAGGTGCCTCAAGATCTTCCAAATGAAATAGGTGAAGAACTCAAGCAGTTGGAAGAGCGAGTCAAGAATATGTAAATAAAATATATTTTTATCCAAAATTTTAATAGCTAGCACAATTTTTTTGTGTGTAAAAATGCAAAAATCTTTGCCTAAGAAGCTTGAAACTTTATTTTAGTAGATTTTACCTTTTATAAAGCTATTTATTTTCGTCTTTCTGTTTATATTTTGTGTTTAATTGTCCTACAATGTCTACTTGGATAACCTATTGAAATTTTTTTAAAAATAAGTTTTTTCAATTTTGATTTTTCTATCATGATTTAAAAAATTCTTTAGTTAGTAATACTTTTAAATAAATTATATTTTATGTTTTGAATATTTTCATGTACCTCAATAGTTGATTATAAAGCCATATTTGCAGAAACATATATTGCCTTTCTAACATTTTTGTTTTAAATGCCCAGACCAGTATTGCTCCCCAATTTAAGATTTTGTTTTCTGTGTTTTGCATTCAAATACTTATTTCCCTAGATATTTTCTGAATTTCAGTATGTTTAGATGAATGTAAAAATATTCGAGTATGATGAATGAAATATTTTTGGAAAGAAAACTTGTATTGCTCAAATATTTATTGTATGGAATGAATCAAGAGCTAAGTATTTGTGATAAATGTGGTGCAATATCACAATTAAACCTAATATTTTGGAAAGATTGGGTGATTTTATACAGAATATTAAATATTTGTGTTTAGAGCTTATTCCATACGGAAAGAACATTTGTGTGTTCTAAAATCGTTCTTGTAACTTTTCATTTCTATTAAATATCAAATCTTGTATTATTTAGCTATCGAAATGTCTTGTTGTTTTACTTAAGACTTTTGAATTGTGCCAAATCTTGAGATTCATGGAGATTCTGAATAAAACATTCCAAAATACTAGTCTTATGAAAACATATTGGAAAATATGTACAAACATTCCAAATTTATTCTAAAAGAATATATCTTAATTATTCAATGTTGAAAAATCAATTTGCTTCAGTACTGAAATTAACTGTAAGAGAAATATTTATCCCGAGTGTTTCACTGTAGATAAAGTTAATTGTGATGAATTGACATAAATTGTTAACTCTTGATTCTAAGTTCCCAAATTTCAATTTGTAAGATGACCATGTTGGTTTTGCTTTTAATCAAAATCTGAATAAAGATAATTTATCATTTTTATTTCATCATTCACTGAAATATTTGAGCTGAAATTTAGAATCTGTACATGAGGTTTGGTGCAACTTTTATTTCTAGTTGGGATGGTGATCTATGATGATTATTAGAATTAAACATTGATTTTTTTATTCTTTTAAAATATATATCATTTATATAAGTAATTATAAGTTTTATAATGTCCTAAAATAATATATAGACTGTGTGCATTTTAAGTGAAGTTTCAAAATATTGTAGTTCCATTTAGTTTTATGTTTAAGCTTCTTGTTTTATTTTGTAGTTCTTTTACACTTGTTTGTATAAATTTTTTTTGTAAAATGTAATGTTTTGTAAAATGTGAGTTTTGTTTTTGTATAAAATTTAATTCATTATAATTTTATCCCACTTAATCGGTAAATAAGTATTTATCAAATAATCAAGCAAAATAGGTTTTTACCAAGAAATTTTAGCTTTAGTTCATAAAAACATTTTCTTAAGTATAAAAAACAGTTTGTGCGATGTCTTAATGCGATATACTGCCTAAAATGTACTGCAATATTTTTAATATTCTTGATCCTGTTTAAAATGTTGCTTAGGAAATAAAGTAATAAAATTACTCTTGATTCAATATGTGTTCTTGTTATTATTTTCTGGATGCATATGAATTTTTAATATACTTTTTGAAAATACATATTGTCACATTATGAAGACAGCTCATTTTTTAAAAAGTCTTTCATATTTGTTTTATTTCTAAAATTCAAAGATATATTTAGAAAGAATAAACATTTTTGTTTATCGACTATTGGTAAAAAGTTTCTTTTGGTGGGAGGTAAAACGTTTATTTCTTTGTCATAGTTCTGACTGATTTATTATAGCCCATACTTTCTCACCACAGATAGTGCTAATTTCAATACACAAGTGCTTCGTCATGATATGAAATTACTGATGCAAAATGTGATGAATACAGTAAAATAATTTATCAATCAGTGAGTAATTAAAAAAAATCTAAACATCAGATTTTGTTTCAACTTTTAATGTCCGTTTCCAGAAATATACCATATAGTCTCATATCTAAGTTTCATTACTGGTCCACAAATTTAGATATAAATTGTAATAAAAATATTTTATTGTAATGCGGATATCTTGAATATTGTGATGAGGGTATATTGAAACCTTTGATTAAAAAAAACAACAATATGTTTTTTCCATATAAATCTTTCAATCAGACTGAATAAAGCTATTTGTTGGAAAATGTCTTAAGTATTTTTCCGTTGCCCCAAAAAAAGTCTATTCTAAAAGTGTTAAACAGTTTCAAATGACTTATGTGCTAAATTTTTGAGGAAAAAAAGGCAGGTTTTGAAAAATATTAAAAAGCAGTATTCGAAAGAACACTGTTGCATAGTTTAAAATGTCAGAAAATGTGCTTTCATCTCTAAATAACGATGATATAGCAACCATTTGAAATTGTAAAATGCTATTAGAATAAGACTTTTCCCGTGCATTTAAATAATAATAATAATAAAAAATAATGTAGATGTCGATTTGGAAAATTTTATCAGATTTATTCTCTATCTAATACATACTTCAGGGAAATAATGAAAATTTTGCTCAAATAAAAAAAAATTATAAAATTGTATACCAGATTTCAAACACTTATTATTTTGAAGCTTTTCAAAGTTTTCATGCCCACGAGCAGTCAGGTAAATAGACTTTCTGTTGATGGCATTCGTTCAAACTTTGATAGAAATCCATTTTTATATAAATACCACATGCAAAATTTCCTATCTTCTAACTCGTGCTTCCAGATATATGCTCTTCAGGTATTGAAATGTGATGAAAATCTTGAATTTTATGACGATTACAGTACTTTCCTTTCACTTACTGGAAATTAAAGATCCGCAGTGCAGATCTTATTAGAAATTTGAAATGTTATGTTGATCCATTGATTGTATTAGAAAAGTCGTATTAAGCAATGTTAATTTTCTATAACTTACACTTGCGAAATTCGAGGCACACAACTAGGAGCAAGCATTGTTTTTAAATGCTATTTGATTCATCTTTGATAAGAAATTCTAATAAACATTGAGCAACCTATTGAAATATTTTTTTTTTAAATTTATGGAATCGTCCCTGTTATTTTTTAATCAATTGTGGATTTAAGTCTTAAGCAATGCACATGTGTAGTCTTTTTTAATAAACTGATTAATTTCGATACACATTTTTAACTTAATCAACATATTAAGATTTATTTTAGGTTAATTTTTTTCTTTTAGTAACTTAGTGGATATTCATGTGGTTCTATTAATGGTGACTTGTGGCTGTATTCATGTCTGTGCACAGATTTATTTAACAATGCTCAGTGATTGTAGATATTGTAATTAAAAAAATGGAAATAATGAAACAAATTATATTTGACCTATTAATTATGTTTTACAAAATGGTCAATGGTTATGTTTTACAAAATAGACAAATAGTTCTAACTTGCTGCCTAGTTGGAAATTCACTGTTGTTTTGAATCGCAATAGTTTTTACAAAATCTTTAGTAACAAAATAAGTATTAGTTACAACAATAGATTATGGCTAATAAGAATTTCAAATATTCTTTTAAAATGTGCATCTAACTGAAGAACGAGGAAGGTCAGCGCATTTCTCTCCTTTTTAGTTATTAAATGACAAGTTTGATGTCCTTCGAACATTCGTAAAATGACTTTTTTTTTTTCAAAAATAATGTAATTATATTTTACAATATAAATTATGAAATAAAGTAGCCCTTTTAGATAATACAATTCAATAGAAATATATCTTAAAATATATTGGTATCCTTTATCCAGTTTATTAACACATTTTCTGATAAAGAAAATAAAATTAGATATTTTTGAACAATAATGATAGAAATTATGCTAAAAATAACAAAGAATTTTATTAATTTTGCAGGGGAGAGGTCAAAAGTACATATTAAGTAGAATTAAATTGCTATTTATGAAATTGAAATAAAGAATGAGGAAAACATATCAACAAATGTTTATGAACATAAAAAATTGTTGAAAGAATAAGAATATTTAAATGTAATTTTTCATGCTTTTAACTCTAAGAACTTAACTAATTTTTTTTTGATAATCTACTCCTTGTACTACATCATACTTTTCAATAAGAATGGGGATTCATTCAATTTGGCATTAAGAAAAGGTAAAATTGCACTATGAACTCCAGAAAGCGAGGAGTGTTGGAAATCATTTTGCACAAAATTAATGCCTTTTCATTGTTGATTTAATAATATTGTTTTTTTAATAATTTTTATATCGTAGAAATTTTCTGAATATTATTGCCTTTGTAATCATTCATTAATTTGATTTTTTTCTCTGTGATTTCGTTAAAGCTTATTTTCTTCTACGTTTCATTTTTCCTTTTTCATTCATTCATTCATTTTCTCTCATTAGTTTTTTTAATCAAGGGATGAAAATTTTCTGTGAACAAGGTTGCAATATAAAAAAGCAGTGACTAGGCACTGTAATGTAGTCGTATAGATTTGAAGGTGCCGAAGCTGTCATTTCTGACGTCTGTGCGGAATGTTTCTGTTGAGAAAATTCATTTGGTGCAAATGCTTATTGACTTTAAAGGTTCTTTCTTATACTAGAATTTTTTCTATAACACTTTAAAAGAAACTCATCCCTTTTTCATCTACAATAGCTGTCATGTCGTGGAAAATATTCCTTAAACATATTTTTGAATATTCTTTTAGAGGAACATTCCCCACATGCAACTTTTGAGCTAGATTATTTTGTTGAAATGTTTTTTGTGTTAGTAATTGAAAATTAGAAATATGCTTCATCTGAGTATTAAAATACAGGAAATCCGATTTCTTTTAATTATAAAATATTTTTATTCCAAAACTATTTACACGTGTTGAATTACATAAAAGAAAATTTAAAAACATACAAACAGTAGATACTTTACATACATAATGACGAGTTGGTCATTTGACGGATCTATAAAAATTTTTTGTGATTTCGAATATTATCATTGTATCGGGGTTTTCTCTCTCTCTCTCTCTCTCTTTTTTTTCTATCATGCAATTTCATTAAAATATAAGTACTTTTGTAGAGGCATGATAATTCTATTGCCTATAATTGTCAGAGTTAAGAGGATCAACATGGCTGCATAGTTTAAGGAAATAAATTCTTTTTTTCAATAGTTTATGCAAAACATATATGTTTGTACCCTTTTTCTTTCTTGTTAATTTCCATAAAGAATTTTTTTTAACAGATTGAATCCCATTATAATGTTCATGCAAACATATATAAGAGAACCAATAAATTAAATAGAACCTCAATAACCAAAGAAGGTTGCAAGCTTTAAAAACAGACGATTAAGTCACTGTGTAACCATTTTCTTTTTCTAATACTTTTCCTCCAGTAATTTTACTTCTTGCTTCTTTCTTTACAACCATAATTTATTAGATGTCTAGGTTAACTGATGGCACTCTATGCAGCATTCTATCGGAATGTATATATCTTCAGTCGATACAAGGGATGTTCTTCAAATTGGTCATTGAAATAGTGATATATGTATCTCAGGTGAATGTATTTATATCAAATTTATGTAGATAATAGTAATCAAATATTGCTACTGCTTTAAGAACAATGGCGGAATTGTTTCTTTTTCACAAATTTTAATTAATAAAATAAAGTGTTTTAAACAACACCTATTCTAATGGCTCTTAATTACTTAACTTTTTAGTTGGTAATCTGCCACTCTCTGAAAAGTATATATATATTCTCTGAGTTATTAATATAATCGCCAATATCTGCTTTTTGTTGAAGAATTATATTTTAGGGTTGTTGATGAAATAGTTGTTATAGTTCTTTACTGCTTTTATATAACAGTTCTAATATGAATTTTTTTTAAATCCAGTTTTATAGATTTTTTTTTTTTACAAATCCCAAATGAATTTTTGACATATAACAATATTAATAAATTTTTTTTTCTGATTCAAGAAATGGTTATCTAAGATATTTAATTATACTGTGCTTAGTAAAGAATTTTATTTTTTTACCAAGCATGATTTACTGTGCATAAATCAAATTAATTTTTTTTCTTTCCTTGACGAATCGCATTAATTTGACAGAAAGAAAACCAAAGAAAATGGTCGGTTGCAATTGCGCTTCAGTTCTTTCACCTCATAATTCTTATTAACCCTAGATTATAAATAACATATAGTATCGCAAATAATATGATTATTTTTTTTAGTTCATTTTTTTACATCAGTTTCTTTTCTATTTTGTCCCGTGATTTAATAAAATAATAAATTCTGATATATGTCAGAAGACCATCTCGCCAAATAATCATTTTGCTATGTATAAATACAAATAAAGGAGGTAAATAAGTGTTCCTGATTCCAAACAACACGTTGTTGTAGTCGATTCATTATTTATATCCTGAAATTGGCTTTTGTCAGTCCGGAGGTCATCGTGCCATCATTTGGCAAAGGAGGGAGAGTGGCAGTTTCTGGTCATAGATAGGACTGTACGACTGGCCTATCCGGCTGATACGTAAGCGGTTGCAGATGGCCACAAGAAGGCGAAATGGTACAGAAAACGGTGCAGATGGGACCTCTTACTTCAATTCGGTGAATGCCAGTATGTCGCTTTCGCATCTCGTCCACGCTTACTGGATAATCAGGTCCTGGACTTTTGCCTAGATAGTCGGGCTTTCGAGGATACATCTCATCACCTGAAAATATATGAAAATGTTTATGAACTTTTAGAATAGTATTTAACTCAATAATATCACTGTTGTCACATTTTTGGATTTACATTTTTTAAAAAATGTTTTCTGGAGCATATTCTGGTTTAATTGTTTGTTTTAGAAAATCTTTCAACAAAATTTTCTTGTTGATTTACATAATCCAAGAGATAAAACACAATTTTTAAATGATAAACACATTGCAAATGTAAACATTTTTAAACCAACTCAGCACTAGCTTTAAAAAAAATATAATAATATTTATAGACTGCTTTATTATCTCTAAATCATAACACACATGATTAAAAAATCGTTCGGAACATTCTACAAGCAGAACATTTACCGCTTTGGCAATAGGAATTTGAAGAGTTCCTATTGAGAAGAAAAAATACATAATTTATTAAAGTATGATGCATGTAGGTACTAGTGTAGCTGATTAAGAAAGTTTTTCAAAATTTTAATTAGATTTTTAATGAAAAAATTAAGAAAAGTTAATATTTTCCTCAATAACTTTGGTGCATATATAAACAATATTTATATCACTTTAAAATTAAAAAAAACAAACAAAAAAAAACAAAAAAAAAACTTTTCAATAACTAAAAAACTTTAGTAAAAAAAAAGTTTTTTACTAAATTTTTTCCTTTTTGTTTCAATAAATTTTTAAGCACTTTTCACAATAAGCACTTTTTTAAGCACTTGTCATTGTTTTAGTTACTGAATTTATAATGACGCACATTGCGCCGATATTATATATATATATTCATTAGTTCTTTTAGCCTTAATTTGCTCCAAAAACAAAAACAAAACTAGAATTAATTGATAAAAACTATTATATTACTTAGTTTTTATGCTGTTTTAAAAATTAATGATGAAACTAGTGCCTGCCGGCAGCTTAAGTTTTTGTGAAAGTCATTTTATTTGGTGCGAAAATGTAATCTTATGACTTCAGTATATTATTATCTCACTTATAACATAGAGAACAGTATATTTTATAGGTTAGATTAACTATTTGTGAAGAAAGATATTGTGAGTTCAGCTGTATGATGACTCAGTTTTAAGATAAAAGGAAATTTTGATATGATGAAGAAAGCTAAATTATAAAAGCATGTTTACACTTCCGAAGTCGTCACTGATATCGAACTTTATAGGGTCTAATGTATTTTCAGCTAATAGGGTTTTGTTAAAGAAGTGTGAAATTAGCATTTTTATGTCGGATGTAGATTTTACAATTCATTGCCAATGTTTCCTGTCAAATACGCTTGTTACGATGGCATTTTTCTTGGTTTGACACTGTACCAAAATTGCAGTGTCTGTACACTGTTTTGAATTAAGTCACTTTGGAATTATATTTAATGGAATTATAAAACACGTGAACTTTGAAAAAACACGAAGGCGGAATTCTTTTACTCCGCAAAGAACGTATTCGGTAACTAACCTCTTTCCCCATCTCTCGTCTACACCCGGCGGTCGGGCCATATGAATAAATACATGTTTGAATATTCATGGCATCTGCAAAGGGAGTAGAGGGAAAGAAGAAAGAAAAAAGCTTCCGGGGTCAGGAGAGAGCTTAATGTTTACCGTCTAGGTCAAGGGTATGCCGCCTAGGAAGAAAATTAATTCATTTTTCTATTTGCATTTGAAACTTTACCTGAGAACTCTACTTTTGATCAATGAATGCAGAGAAAGTCGTATCGTCAGTGGACGATTTAGGAACTTATCGGCCCTGGTTAAAGCATGTAACGAGGCCCATCTTTTAATAAAATGGCAAATTTAGTTCCACATTTTGGCAGGTTAATGACTTATTTTAAATTAACATAAAAATATTTTAAACTTAGCGGCCCTGGGTACAGCACATAACGAAGCCCCTCTTTTAATAAAATGGTAAATTTAGTTTCGCATTTTGGCAAGTTAAAGATTTATTTTAGGTTAACATTTAAAAAATATATTAGCTTTGAGAATATATATTTGTTTTCATTTATTTATCATGTCTCTAGATTTCTCTGGCACCTACGCTTGTGAACAATGTTAGTGAAGCACATGTTCGGTTTTAGAAATATATTTATAACTAAGAGAACGCGATGATATAGATAGGAACCTGACCAATTTACATTCGATAAAGTGTTAATATTATCTTAATATTTTATCATTCGTAGAATTTATATTTTTTATTAGCTCATTTATTTAGCAAATAGAAAAATAAAAGTTTTTAATCGACCTGCTCGCGGCCCCGAACTGTTACTTACTTTGTTGAATAGGATATCTACCACTGGATATCAAATAAAGGCTTCATATAAATTTAATAAATAAGTACAGTAGAACAGAACGATTATTCTGATTTCTATCAACCCAAGTTTGTGTCAACCGAGTCAGCAACAGAAAAGCGTAAAGAGTATTTAAATTTTAAAATAATAATACCCATCCAGGGGTAATGAGTATTTTTGAATGTGAAATGCTAGCTCGTTCCCCCCCTCCTCCCCATTATTATGAAAGCAATCTTTTCTGAATTAAAAACAATCGTTACAAATGTCATAAGATGGATTGATGGTATTTAGTATTCATTATACAAAATTTTTTGCATGAATTACGATGACATCATAACGTTTCTTTTGCCTTTCGAGATTTATTAAGTTAATTTTCAGTATACCGTATTAATGGTTTGGTTTCTTTGTGCATTTGGAATCTTGAAATCATGATCTACAAACCGTGGATCACTGTTTGGGAAAAGGATTAGAATTATATTTTAAAATACATTCCTCTCAAAATAAAGAAATTGATTTACTAATTTCAGTTGTAATTTCGGAAAAATTGTTAGGGTACATTTCATCATTCAGAATACTCATTTTTTCTGTTCTTAATTCATTCTTAGTAATTCTGTTAGAATATTTGAGTTTCGTTACTTCCGCTTACGAGGTTTAATTGAGTAGTTTCTTATATGGAGTATACATTTATCTAATTTTTATATAATATGCTACATACATGCTTTCTTCAATTTTGAAAAATATTCGAAAAAAAAATGATCCGATGCTGAAAATACAATAATTTAAAAACATTTTAATCTGACATGCTTATATTTGGCAACACCAACATATGCATTATTACCTATTTTTCCGTCTATTCTCTTCGCATAGATACTAATTTCAAGTTATTGTAACTTTATTAACGTGTTGGTTACTTTAGATAGTCAGAACCAATAATTGGTGCCAGGTAATTCACCAATTATTTCAATTTAGTTTTATATCTTCTATGACCATTTAATTTTTTTGCAGATATTATTCCTCAGTCATTAGGCAATCGTGATACTTTTCCTTTACTATTTTCACGATTCCTTAATAAACTTAAAATATTTTTATCATTTTATGCATTGCAACCTTCACGATTTTTCTTGTTTCAACATAGTAATATATAGTTTTAACATTGAAAATGTTTAGCAGCAATTACCCATTTGGAATTCAATCCAAGTCAACAAATGTAATACTTATTTTGAGATGTATCTTTTTCCTTGAAGTATTACATGGAAAAAAATTCAAATGCTAAAGAGTTTCAAATTAGTTATTGCATTATCAACATTTTTTTGCAATTGATTAGAGATGAATCAATTCTGTACAACATTACTCGCAGTTATAATTTGTAACTGTAAGCCTGAAATCCGTAAAAAATTTGTTGGTTCTCAAATGCATCCATTTAATTTAATTGCAATATGTTAGTACACATAAAAATTGGAAATGTTTTAGAATGCGTTCAGATATGATTTTATCTCCATATTACGTAATTAAACGTTCTTCACTGACATGAATACAAATCATATAAAGAACCTAAAATTACCCTTTTCATTTTGACAAATTGTAATCATTATTTTTGATTTCGTAATTTTGATGTTTTCGGGTGATATCTTTTTTTCCAGAAATATTTTTCTGAAATTTTTTTGTATTGTCTTAAAATTAAAAAAAAAAAAAAAAAAAAAAAAAAAATTCTTTCCTGTCCAACATTAGAGAAGACAGGAAGCAAAATTTACATATTCTCGAAAATAAAAGAACATAAGGTATTAAATTGAAATTAATTACTTCTTTCCTGACGAGAAGAAAAGGATGAGCTTTGCCATCTGTTGCGATAGAGATTCAAGCAATAGAGGTCCCTAATTACTGAACTAGATGCCATTTTCCCCACAACAAATCATTTTCATTCCTCAATGATATCCAAATGAGTTTATCTGAATCTTAAGCAAAGTATCGGAGCTTTGTGTCAGTATAACAACTGAGGATGGAGATCGACAAGAACGTTTGTAGAATCTCTAAGTACTGCCGAATAATCAGTCGAATATATGCACAATAGAAAAGTAACGGATGTGCTGCAATTTTCCTGAATATTCTGTATTCAATAGATTTAAAGTGAGTAATACTTTGATCCTCAAACAAGATGAGAACAAGAAGAAAAAGATATTTCGTCCACTACAAGAGAGGAATTGTGCGAGATTTTCCCAGGAGAAAAATCTTAAGCAATTTGCAAAGACCAAAAAAAAAAAAAAAAAAAGAATGAGAATTTTGAATCATTTCAAAATGAGTATAATCACAGTGACTAAATAGACGAGAGAAATGTTAAAATGTGCACTTATTACTGGATATGGATGATATAATCTGTGAATGCTTGTCGACAGACGATTATATCTTGATTTGCAAAACATAATAAGTGAATGGTTTGTTGATAGACGAGCAAATTATTTGGTTTTCACCAAGACTGATATTTAAATATTTATTGCTTTATCGTATACTTAGTATAGAGAAAGTATAGTAATCGGCAAAAAAATTCGAACTCGCGACGAATTCGAATTTCGACGAATCTCCACGTTTCAATCCTCCCTGAGTAAAAAACATATTTTTGAAAAATATCCGTCTGTCTGTCTGTGACAAAATTCAAAAAACGATTGGATTTAGATGAATGAAATTTGGCACACAGTCTTTAAGGCAAATTTGTTGCTTTCCATCTAAATGTGAACAAAATACACTCAGATGAAGACTTTCTGTCCTACTGTTATAATATAAATTAAGAAGAGAGCAAGATGGATAAAATTCGGCACGCACATTTATCATGTATGATGTAGACACTTCTCAAATTTTGAGCTAAATCGAATAAGGGGTTGAGCTCTGTTGGTCTGTACTTTCAGAAACATATAAACGCTATAACTCAAAACGCAATGCGTTAACAATATTAAAGTTGGTATGAAATTTTGTGACTACAAATGCAACTTTTTAACAAATGTTTTGCTTCAATCGATTGGGAGAAATGCATCTAAAATACAGATACTATTTTCAGATGTTATTAACCACATGACCGGGCTCTTTCGCCAAATAACTCGCCAAGGATGACACGATAGTTATATTAAAAACGTTAAATTCAAGCCTAAAGTTAATATTTCGCAACTCTTGTAAGCCAATACCATGTAAAAGGTACTCTGGATGACAAGTTTATTAGAGAATATGTGAGAAAATTTTTAGGAGACTAAAATTAGTTTTTCAATGGCACCACATTAGAAAACTATCAGAAGAATACAAAGCATCACAACACTGAATGGATGGTTCACAAAGTATCATATTTCTGTACGGTAGTAGCGATATGATCCATTGTTTATAAAAAATAAGTCATAATGTGTCTTATGGTGCAAAAATTATTATAATGATTACATAATCCTTGATTTAAAAATAATCACTGTTACGATATATATATATATACAGATCTGCATTTTTGTAGATCCTATTCGTTTTTGAGGTTGGAGACTGAAACGTTTGCAATTTCTAACACATCCTTATTTATTAGATACACAGATTATCTATATATCTATACAGAAATAATTTAGTTATGTTATGAAATTCTTGAATTTGTAATCGGAATATAACTAGGACAATTGGATTTAAACAAAACAGACCTGGCAGTAGTGAAATGACTCCATCCTGGCAGGTAATGATGACTGGCAACCACCGCTCGACGCCCTTATTAGCTCGGTCCCTTGCGAATGTTCTTAGGGTCTGGAAAGAGCTGAAATGGATGAGCCGGGACAGTTCATATACTTGGGGAGGGGCCAGGAACAAGGCGTTCGTCGAATGTTCCTCCAACATTTCTTCCGGGGTACACCACTAAAAGCAATATAAATTATTGACTCTTAAGGATAGATAGAATTTCTTCGAAAAATATCTGGGATCTATAATATCACAGACCGTTCAAATTATAGAAATTATTAAATGTGTGATGAAAGAATCGTAATTTTTTTCGAATATCCTTCGATTTGAAAATATTTTTAACATAGGATAGACATTATTTCTTGTTTGAAGAGGTAAAATTTTGTCTAAAAATGTTATATGAGAACAAAAAATTGCACTTCAAAAGTTATTCAGGATTTACATGTTATTGCAAGAATAATGTCTATCCTGAACATATTTGCAGATATCTACCTAAATGCCATCTAAATGATGCTTTTTTCCCATTAAATTTTCATTCTTCTTTTTACTTAATCCTTAGATCCTTTTTACTTTTTCGTGTATGTAGTATAGAGAAAGTACAGTATACTAAATTTACGGTCTCTATATTAAATCAAAAGTACTGCTTCTTTCTCTGGAAGCTTTCGGATATTTGTTGTTTTAAATAACTTAATGCTTACCACCAAACCAGAAAAATGCGAAACTTCGATCTTCTAGATAATGTACACAGAAAATACACTATTGTTTTGTTCTCATAGGGGGAAAAAAACAAAAACGGAAATTAAAACTAATCATTTTAGTCTACGCTTATAAATGAATTTTAGATTAAATTAACGAGTGAAGTGAAGAATAGTGTGCCCCCGAGTTTGTCGCCAATATGGCAACCCATCGGAACGCTCTTCTAGCAACCTTAATACTCTTTTGTTTACTACTTTTTGTAATAGTTGAGTTGTACTTAAACTACAACTATATTATAAAAAATGTTAAATTAAAAATATTAAAAAAATTTCGATTAAAGATTTTAATTTTGTTCTTTAAGTTTATTAAATAAAGAAAGTTAAGCTTATAATTAAAAGTATTTTCTATTTCCTTTTGTTTTTAATGTTAATATGAACAGAAAATATTTTTTCTTTTGCAATTTTTAATTGTCAGTATGCGCTTTAAAAATCGTCTGAATTCTTAATTTACGAAATCGTCTGCATTCTCACTTTAAAAGACAGCTGCAATGAAATTCTTCGCAGTTCTTGTAATTCTCTTGGTGTTCTAACGGTTGGTTACCTTCATAATTTGTTATGTAGGCAATTGTGCAAGAATGGATGTCGGGTAAATGGATGGAACAGAGTATTTCGAACCTGTAGAATGGATGAAAGGTGAGTGAAATGTGTATATATATATATATATATATATTACGAGTTGATGAAGTTAGGAAAGGATGCTTGTTTGAAATTTTGTATGGAGAATGGTTTGATATCGAACTGGCAGAATGGATGAAGGGTGAGTGGAATATATTTTTTTACGAGTTGATAAAGTTGGGAAACGGATGCTTGTTTGAAATTTTGTATGGAGAATGTTTCCATTGCTTCTTCCTCCGTTGTTTCTTTTGTTTTGGTTATGGATTGTTCTGTTATCTACACAATCCTTATGTTCACTGTGCTAGCGAAGCTACTAGGTTGTAACATCCTACGGCCCGCTGCTAGCGAAGCCGTAGGATGTTTTTTTTTTAAGTTAAAAAATTCTGCCCGGTGCCTTCTACAGATGCCAAGGGCATCTGTAAAAAGCACCGGGCAATCTGAAAAAAAAAAAAAAAAAAATACTTATTAGTAAAAAGTCCTAATTTTATGGCGGTAAATGGTACCGTAACTATTCCGCGGAAGTATTTGTTTATTTTGTCCGCCATCTTTATTGGGGACTTGGCATTGTTGGCGCAGCAAGGGCACACTAAAATTCACTTTTACCAAATTAACTACTATGTAATGTTGTATGTATGTACCTCTCGATTTTAATATTTCAGCTATAAATATGATTTGAAAATCCTTTTCCTTTAGTTGATTTTCCTTAAGGATAAGAAGAATTTGAACAGATGATTTTTAGTAGATATTCATTTTTAAAATTATAACTAATTTATAATTGATTTATTGAGATCTAAATGAATTTATTTGCCCAACCATCTTTAGATTTCAAATGTTGAATTAGTAGAGGCATGTCTATTCAATATTTTAAAAATGAAATGGCGTAGCACATAATTTGATTGTTACATCATTATGAATCATTGAAAAGTTATCAGAAATTTCATAACGTACAAAACCTCAAATTAACTATTTAATTTATCTTAAGTAGTAGCATGAAGATTTTACTTAAAAGCATAAATGACTGCAAACATTAGTCAGTGCCATGAATTTAGTGCTATAAATTATTCTGAATGTTTGATTTTCTCATTTTCTTAAAAAACTTTCAATGCTTAAAAGAAAAAGAAAACAACTACTGCAGTTTGTAATATGGAATCTCGGTTCAATGCCAGATCATTGCCCTATTCTTCTAAAAATATTTTTTTTTCCATTCTCGTAGCTGTCAAAAAAACTTGTTTGAACCATCAGATGGCAACTGTAGCATCAGGAAGTCATGGATATGAGTGTCAAAGATTTTAATAAAAGCATATTGATGAGTAAATTGCTTGTAAAGTCATTTATCTGTCTCGTTAAACAGGCTAATGACTCTTTGGCTTCTCTTTACAATCAGACTACATCAATTTGAGTAACTCATCTGGACTGAAGTACTTTTGTGTCGGTTCATCACAGATTATAATTTAATTTGAGAATATTGACCCACTTAAGCTGTCTGTAAATGTAAGTAATGCCTGTAAGCTGAATATAAATGTCTGAATCGATGTTTAAATGGCTAATTGAATCGTAAAGAAATCACGCAACTTTTTTGGCAATGTAACATAACTCCAGGAGGAAAGAACTAAAATTTATGAGATGTTCCATTTTATGGCAGTTTCTTATTTGTTTGAAAGAAATTTATATTTGTTAGGAATCTAATAATAATTCAGTGAAATTTGAAATATCATTAATTAACTAAAAACAGTAAAAAAAAAAAAAATCGTGCTAACAAAAATAGCTATTACTGATATTTGAATCTTTCTTTTTAGGAAAACGGATTTATACTTTTGCCTATTCTCGCGAAGTTATTTTTAACTGATCTAATGCTTTTTAATTGTTAACCTAACTGTTATTTTGAAGATTGCGTTAGCTCAGAACTTTTTTCATTATTATTAACATTATTGATTCTGGTTGCAGATTTTCAAATGCTTAATAAATTCTATATTTGAATGCAGTTTACTTTTTGCATTCTTTCTTATTTTATTAAATAATCTGTAAAATAAATTGGCGGTTAGAGTGATTAATTATATTATTTGAATTGAAAAAGAAGCAAAAGGGAGAATTTAGAAAAAATCTAACTACTTATGACCGCCTATGTATTTTATGACAAATTTTTCGTCTAGGAGAAATTCATTTTTACGACTTAGAATGTCCATCAACTATTGCAATTTGTCATCTGTTTATTAATTTTATACAAAACTTTATTTTGTAATTTTGGCGTTCTATAATATATGATGTCATTCAAGGGCTACCAAATTTATTTTGAGATTGCACTTATACACTTGTTTTTCTTTTTAGTTATGACTGGAATGAATTACAGAAGTTAGAAAATTCATTAGTATTCATACATAAATTTTAAGTTCATTGTGAAAGCTAATAATAATTGTTCGCGTTAACCAGCGAAATTCAAGCAAAACATTGCCATTCTTAAATTACAAAAATAAGTCAATATTTATGATTTATTTTAGTCTGAAAATTAAAAGATTTTAAAGGAAGAGATTATACCAGAGGATGATCTTTATGAAATTAATATTAAGTGCACATGTATATATTTTATTTATTAAATGTTACGAATGAATTTGTAAAATGTTACGAATGAATTACATGCAAATTAATTAAATTTGCATGAAAACAGACTATTTTTGATGTTAGGATCATATGTCGTTTATCATCACGTGATGAAAACAACAAATATTTTGATCGCTGTGATGATGCTTGTAGATTTGCAGATCCAAAAGGAATTAAACTTTAACATTCCGAAAACAGATGACTTTGAAAATGAAATGAAAATACTACCATTTGGAAATCTTATCTGCCCATCAAAATATCGGCCCCATGTAAGTTAATCTATTTTTCCTCTCTATTGCTTTCATAAAACTGAAAATTACGATATTAATTCATTTGGAGATAATTTTGATGGTTCTGATATATTAATTTAACGTTTTTCTAGCTACTTTAATTATTGAAAGACAATATTAAGAATCATAATTTGTGTCAATTGCTTGAATTAGTTTTACATTTCTTTTTAAATTATGAGAAAGCTAGATCGGATAAAATAAATGACAGACATATTACTTAAAGCGTATCGTGTATACTAATGTTTTGATTGGGTAATGTTTGCATTGTGAGATTTACTATTTAATAATTAAATTCAGCAAATTAAGTTGATTTTATGGAAAGGAAATAAAAATTGTCATGGAACCCACATGTCTAACATTTTGCAAATGGGAGCATCTGACAGGATTTGCTTCTAGTTTCTGCAACCAAAATTTATATTCACTTGTATGGGTTATTTTTATGATCACAATCATTTCTAGTGCATAACATTTTTATATTACATTTTATAACATTTTTATATATTATTGTAATCTAACATTTTTATATTACAATATACAGTCGCCTGCTCAATATTACATACCCAATTTTATTGATGAATTTTATACTAAATTTGAACGTCTGAGAATATATACAACAAAACTGAGAATTCTTAAGAATGCTTAAAATCTATCGAATTTTATATAGAATCATTTTTTTGAATGCACTACGACTTAATCAATTATTTTACATATAATAATATATATAAATAATATTGGCGAATGTATCATGATGTCCCAAGTAGATTCCCAAATCTTCTTCCTACAAAACTTGTTGCACAAAATTTAGTAAAACTATTTTTGCTTTAGATTTATATATAGTATCATTACTGCTAACTGATATTTGTTGTTCTTTTGCTTGTAAATACTGCTTGCTTCTGTCTACAAATCTTTCCATCTAACTGTTTCTTTCTTCAGAATTTGTGCTTGTGCTTTTAGCTGCTTTGCACTTTGAGGTCGTTGAAAAGTCATCGATTTCCGTTACATGTCATGAGATTGTTATTTACGAAAATGAAATCTGAAAATTTTGACTCAAAGGGAGCTTTGTTGAGGATATAAACCTCCATTATCCCTCAATATTCTAATATCACAAATGAAAAGAATCCATGGAATCTATTGATTGATTTGATAGCAATTGTCGTTAAGATAAAATGGAAGAGCCATACGATCGATGATTCTTAATATTTAGTTATGCTACTACATATTTGGTAAGATTTACATACTTATTAGAAGAATAGAAAAAAATTACTTACTTTGAGTGTTACGACTTCACTGTGGTCAAGCACCACTTCTGGTTGCTTTTCAAGGCAGCAAACATAGAACATGGTGTCGTACCTCCTGTGACCGACAGATGTGGGAGTTAGCCAGTCCCACCATTCGTACAGGGACCAGATGTCTGGACAGACACCGGCCTCCAGACAAAAGTCGGCGAAAGATATCGGGTCCCGCCGAATTTTCTCTTGCCATGACACTACGTCTACGTTTTGGTACCAAGACAAGGAGGAGGGGGAACCTTCTCCTTTCGTCATTAGAAGTACACCCGTTTCCTCGAATGTCTCACGGATGGCTGCAATGCGCAGGGCTACATCGGGGGGCAGAGGAGCATCTGTCCGATCTATTGGAATGTGAGGGGAAATAATTAGTTGCATACAGATTAATGTATACTATGGATAGCATTGATGTTCATTTAGGCAATAGCATAGGTTTTATAATCCTCAAAATAGCTTGGTAGCAATAGATTATCATCAGCAAGCATTAAAAAACTGAGATTTACATTGACTTAATTTTGAATCGTATTTGGATCTTTAGTCTCTCTTGTAAAATCGTCTTCATGCACAAAGCAGATATTTTTAGTTTTAAAGTATCATGCGTAATATCAAATATATTCATCTTTATTTCTCTCAAAAACAATTATTTAAGTAAGAAAACACGAATCCATAAGTAACTCACCAGGATTTTGATCTTGTGGCACCCCCGCGCACTGCAGCGTTACTGATTCTGTAATGATGTTGGGTCGAGGCCCCTTGACGCGGGTGCTGAATTCTTTTAATGAATCTTTAGAAACCCCACGTGCCTGAAAGACTTCGTACCACCTAGGCGAGTAATCCGCTATCTCTACTAAACCCCCAGGGTATACATATGCATTAGCCATGAACGAGCTGAGTCCGCTGCGCTTCACCATGAGCAGACGGTAATCACAGTGGTTTTTGCTGACCAGTTGCAAATTTGAGGAACGAGCACGATTCATCATGCTCGCGAGGTTATTGCCGACTAGTTCCTGCAAAGAGGTACGTACCACGATCATCACACTGGCTGCCTCTCTCCAAGGGGGAATGTGTTCCATATCTGTGAAGAAAGAACGCATTGTTTAGACAAATAAACAAGTAATATATAAAGCAAAATTTTTTAAGTCAATTCCTACTTAGGTCAACAATTTTTTTTTTTTATTTTAGTTACTTTTTATTAAATAATTACAAAATTGGTGACAAACTTGGCGACGGATTTGGCGACTTTGGCGACCAAATAGAAATTACTGGGCAAATTTAATTAATATTTGAAAAAAAAAACTGTATTAACATCAAGTGTCATCCACTACAGGTTTTAAAAAATGTATTTGAACTTGAGTGGATGAACAATATATATATATATATATATATATATATATATATATATATATATATATATATATATATATATATATATATATATATATATATATATATATATATATATATATATGAGAGAGAGAGAGAGAGAAAGTGAGCTAATAGTAGGAATTGAAAAACAGAAGTTGGACGTTAATACAAAATATAGAAATACATTTTGCTGCTCATCAGCTGTACTTAGTATTTACCTTTATCAACTAGTTATTCTAGAAACTATGCAAGATTTCATTTGCAATAATGTTAGACTATTGAATAAGATTCTGGTTCTCACTTGCAATCCATAATTCATTGATCAGTTGGTACTGGTAAAAATCGATTAAACATGATTCTTTGGTTTTTTCTATTTATATTTTATTCCAATGATCACGACATAAATTATCTTTGGCCGACTCGATGTAGAAATTTAAAATGATAAGCCAATTCGATCGTTATTCTTATCATACGATTGTAAGAGCAGTTCAAGATATCATTGTTTTAACGAGAGCTTAAAAAATAAGCTTTAGAGTCCATAATTTCAATTTAGGCCTGATTTTCAACTGTAAATTTTTTTCCCTTTTAAAGTGCTAGTTAGTTAGATGTATTATTCCTTGGCATTGCGTATATATTCCCAAGAAAAATAATGCATAATTGATGAGAGATCATAGTTTTACTTTCTTTTATTGAAACTGACCCCTTGTTTTATAAACTTGATTTTTTTTCAAGTTTATAAGAGTGGAATATTTAAATCGGTTTTTCACTTACTTTTTGAGGCTTATAGTTTTAAAATTTTATATACTTGTGTATTATTGTGATAATATATCATTTTAATATTTTTTAGAACTTTATCTGCAATGAATCGATTCCTTTAATCAAATTTTGATTCCATACTAGAGACATAACTGGTACTAATTTTGAAAAAAGAATCATTAACGGATTATATAATATTCGCAATGAGGAATTATAAATTAAAAATTGAAATAAAAAAGGGTTACAATAAAAAATTATGCCTTTTACTATATTAATAAAAGTACATTTTAAAAAATGTTTTTATTAAATGCCTTAGAATTGAAGAAAATCGATCATTTGATGAATAATATGTCTTGCGATGATATATAAAGATAATAGCAAACGATCAAAGATATTTGTTTCACAGAAATGTATGTCCACGCCAGATATTTTAATTGTTTTCTGGATTATTTCGAATCATTTATCCCAATATAGAATTTTGAAAGTAAAATATCAACCTTTTAATATTATTTATTAATGATTGAATTCCAGTGCTTTGAAACATTAATTTTATTCAAAATATTCCAGTGTTTGGAATAAAAATTTCTTTTTCTGCAAAAATGCATTTTAATAAAATGTTTTATTAAATTTTAATTTTGGAAATACAGTTTCTATATCTAGATAAAGACGTTTGAAATAGAATACTTTGAATAGAATAGATTTCAAGCATTTTTTCGGTAACAGTTTAAATAAAATTTAATGTTCCCTAGGTACATTAAATAGGTAGGTAAATCAAGGAATCTGTTGCGATTCATTATGTAGAAATATCAAGAAGAATTCCTTTAATATTTTTAATTACATTAGATGGATTTAAAACATCCATGATTTAAAATTAAGCAATAAAATCAAAATGAAGAAAGAAAGAATTTATGATTAAGCGAAAATCAAAATAAAGACTTCGACACCTACTATAATTAAAATTAACTCACATCGCAAATATAGATATTATGATAACGAAATATATAAAAGCTTTTAAGTAGAAAAGAAGATAATTTATGAAATAATAATGTTTTCAAGCAAAATATTTTTTTAAAAAAATTGATAAATTCTGATAAAATTCATTAAAATAACTTTATATAATATAAAATAGGATAACATAAAAGAATTATTTCAACAAAAAAGGTATGACATTTTAATGTAAAATCATATAAAAAAATATTTTATCTTACTTCAAAAGAAAAGCAATGTAGTTTAAGCTTTGAAAATTCCTATTCAGGTCTGATAATGTATTATATTTCCAAAGCCTATGTCAAACTACGTATCAAGAAACCGTTACAGATGATACTTATTGTTCTGAAAATTAGCAGCGGCGTTATAGTCAGAGCATCGTCTTAAAACTACCTTTATGCCTTCAGCCTAGAGTGTCTTGGCGTAGTCTGAGTACATTTGAGGTCAACTCTAATTTGCATTTAGAGGAAGAATATTAGTGGAATGGAAACGTATGATTAAATAACTGTCTTTCCCCTTCGCGTAGGAAAGGTTAAGATTGGGAAAATAAGACGAACTCGATCCATGTCGAAAAAAATAAAAGCTTTTGAAAATTGCTTATTATCGTCTGCTAAAAGAAAATGGCCTCCGCTAAGCTTATGTTCAGAGCTTGAATTAATAATATATATATATATATATATATATATATATATATATATATATATATATATATATATATATATATATATATATATATATATATATATTTACGCTACTAGCAGGTGAAAAAATTAAGTCTTTTTGAAATTGGAACCTTTAGAAATATTTTGCCAACTTCTGGGTGAACTGAAATATTTTTAATTTAATATTTTTTTAGGAATTTAAAATACCACAACATGGTGTTATTTTCAAATATAATTACGAATATAAAATTATTCAAATTGGTTGTAGTTATACATTTGCTTAATCATCATGAAATTTATGCTCACTATTAGAAATTTATATCTTTTATATACAAGACAAAATTAATACCTATTCGTTGCCTAATTACTTCTTATAATACAATAGTTAATTTTGAAATTAGGCAGCATAATCATTTTTTATTATGCAACTTTTTGCATAAACATTTGCATCTAAAAATTAATTTATTGGAAATAGCTCTAACGGCATAATTACTCTCTCGTTTTATCTTAATTTTTCACAGAAGGGTTTTTATTATTAGGAGGATTTGACCAATTCAAAATTGAGCTGACTTCAAGGAAAATGATATATTTCTAAAACTTTTAATTAGTTACAACTGGATTAAAAATGAGTCTGGAAGATAAAAAGATAAATTTTAAATTTTTTATTTGAAATTGTTATGGTAAACTTATTTAAAATTTTTATCATAATACTTGTTTAGTTTTGATAATTAATAAATAAACTATAACTAATGCACTAAACAATACGATAATTTATACATTTACATTTATGCATAAATAATACAACATATTAAATTTTATAATTGTGATATTAATAATTATTAAGTAATTATGCTATTTCAATAATAACAATTTCAATAAATAAACAATATGTTGAAACTGGAATTTAATAATTGTGAAATAAAACTTCGAAAGAGACTTATACTTCATCAATTCATACCTAACATGTTCAAAAAATTTTTAAAGATTCAGCAATTTTTATTCTTTATTTTATTAAATGTATTCTTAAATTATTATAGCAGTAAATGACTCGAGTGAATTAAAGGTCTTAAGAACTATTCATCAATTTTTGGGTCATGTTGCGCCATTGTTGGAGAATTAATATACTCTTGAATATTTGCACTAAACCAATAAGAGAGGTCACCCCGAAATTTTCTCGCATAGTCTCTCATAAATGTACTTGAGTATTATTAACTATATGCCATTGGCGAACAATAGTTATGAAAGAGATTATTAGAATGCGATCTGTAGCGATTAATCGCTGGAATGTAGTTAGTATACAATAAGCAGAACAGCAATTATGCATTTTGGATGTCTTTTTTATCGGCTGATTGGACACATACTAATGTATGCATCCAATCTATCTCTAATCCATACTAATGAAGCATAGAATACAATTGTAATCACTACATGCCATATTTCATTTATTTAAGTCTTTCATTGCGTTTTTCAACCGTCGCATTTGGCTGCTTGTGAAATCACCGGCCTACAGACGGTCAATCCTTTATCGGATTTGGTTCCAAATTTGGTGTCTATATTTTTGATGTTAAACATGTTCATCAAATTTTATATATCTAGATCTTTTTGTTTTGTAGTTATCATGCTAACTTATATATTCGGACAGCCGGATAGACAGATTTTCTCTGAATGGAGTTCATTCGAAACTTCATAAATAAATTTGGTATAAAAGTCAGATGCCAAATTTCAGCAGTCTGAATTTCAACGGGTTTTAAATTCTCGTGTTCGCAGCAGGTAGATATATATAATGCCAAGAATATGTTTTTCGAATTTAGAGAGGTCGGAAACATTTAGATTCCTCAAAATCTGGAGTTGGAAGTTTTTGATGATTATAGTACTTACTTTTCATTTTGTATACCTCGTATAGAAAAAAAAAACAGATTAAAAGAAAAAACTAGTTAAAAGGATAAGAAGTACTTATGACGCAAATTTGAGTGCAAAAGAACATTAGTGAAATATTTATTGTCATTTTTGGCATCGCTTATAATGATAAAATTATAACAGTTATAATATGAGCAAAAATGTACTTTGCTTGTTGTTTAAAAAATTCTTTGTTAACTAATTTTGATTTTTTTTTTTTGAAAAATGTTATTCTAATCATCTTCCAAACATATTCAAACAGAACAAAATGGTAATAACATCTCAAAACCCACCAAATATTTTCAAGGAAAAAAAATCAGACAAGATTTTGGAATTTAAGACAATATTATTTCATTGCATCCAAAACTGGTCCTCAGACACAGATTGGAAAAATTATCATGATTTTTAAATTAAAAAAGTTTTTGTTAACCTGAAAAATCGAAAGCAAATTAATTTGCTCTGGCGATGCTAAGGGAAAAAAATCAATCCCTCCTCTTACACTATTTCCATTTCTAACTGCACAAGAATTGAGATTACAAGGATAGAAGAGAGTGGAGAGGATTGCAATTGAGAGCTCTTCAACAATGACACCACATGAGCAGATTAAAAAACAATCTAATGTTACCCGAAACATCTAAGGGTTTGCAGCCATCAAAACAATTGAATACAAAATTGTTTGTTATGACAAGACTTTTTATTAATCAAATGTGAGCAAGCCTTCTATTTTCAATAATAAAGGAATCATGGGGAATTAAATAATTGAATTAATAATTTCAGTACTCCACTCTATCTCTCATTTAGAGTTAGATGGTTCATATACGATCTCAGCCGATACTTTTACTGCCTATAAAACCAAGACGATATTAAACCCAGTAGAAGCCCCTTTATCCTTCTCCTATGTCCAAAATTAGATATTTTTGTATAGATTTAAATTTAAAGGCAGTTCTTTATGGCAATTTTTGGCAAATTGAAGCAATGAAAGAATTTAATAGTCTGTCATTTTTCAAGACAGTTAATTTCGTTAATACCGTAAAAAATTTAAAATTAAAATTTAAAAGTAATTTTAAACATAATAATGAAAAAAAAATTATATTTTTTAAACAAAATCTAAATATTAGTAAACTATAGGAATGGATATATTTTTTAAATAATAAAGTAGCGTATTTTCTTTTAATTGTAAAATAGCACAATGTAGTACTTTCAAAAGAAATTCAGTGGAATGTTCTAGAATTTAACGATACTTGATTTTAATTTGAAAGAGTTTTAGTACTAAGTCCTTCAGAACTAAATGAAAGCACAAAAATGAAATCGTTCTGATAATACCACAAAACGGCCTTTTGAAGTTGCTGGACTCCTGGATATTTATTTACTTTGCCTATTTTATAACTTGATTCTACCAAGAACGTATTCTTTGCTTGTTCAGATTCAATCAATATTTCTCTAATTATTCTGTTCGTTAAACAATATGAAGAAAATATTATTCTTTCAATCTAGAATACTAAGAATTTGCCAACAGATGGACAGCCTAATAACGTGTTCAAGTGCAGTGCTTCAGAAACAATCACATGGCAAATGTAACTAAATTTGCTGTTAGACATTTTTCTACTTTTTGTCTTACCTTTTCGGAACTGTTATTTTACTTTGTATGATTCTACTAAGATGACATTCCTTATGTTATATGTACAATGATTTCAAAATTAAGCAAAAAGGGCCATCTGATCAAAATAGGAATCGACTCCGTTCTATAAAAAAGGAATTAATAGGAAATCTATAGAATATAATGATCTAAAAAAACTTGCGTATTTATCAAATTGATATAATTAAAAAATACATTTTTAAAAAAAATTTAAGATGATTTATAAATTATTCTTGTGTTGCAAATATTTTCGGAAGTTATGGTGGGAAAATATCAAAGTTTCGCTTAATTTTTAATTAATTAAAAATCGGGCCGAGATGCACATTTCTATCTTCGGAAGCATATATGTGCCAAGTCTGGATGTTTTAGATCAACGATCTGACCTGTAGAACGCCAACACACACACACAGAATATAATCAAATGTCATTATTCCATCAAGCCAACAAATCGAAATTCTACTTCGGAATGAATGTGTAAAGAAAGCAATTTTTAAACTTAATTTTAAAAATAGCAAAAGCACATTATTGAATTTTTGATGAATGAGTTTCCATTTCATAACATTATAAATTAAATGTCGTAAATTGTGCACCATGTTTTAAAATTTTTTCAAAAATAAAGAAGAAACATTGTGCAGAAATGAATTTGATATTATTAAAAAGCTAACTTTTGAGTCTTAAGCTATCGTAAAGCCATATTTCTGTGATAATATATTTGGAGGATATGGTCATCAGTTTTTGTGGGTTACTTATATCGATTACCCACCTGACAATGATTAAGCCTATTTTCGAGTTCGATTAAACTTTAGACGCCTCTTTATTTTTACATCTTCTTTCCTCTGAGTGAAAACATTTTTTTTGGTGAACCCTATCCAGAGCATTTCTAATAATATTTTGCTGCTTCATTAATTAGCGAAGAATTAAATGAAGTGCGACAGTTAAATCGTTCAGTGAAGCACATTCAGAGAAAATCTGTCTGTCCGGCTATTCGAATAACCAAGCAAGCTAGATGAATAAAATTCAGTAAGACAGATTTATCATCAAAAATGCAATTTTGCATCAAGGTTTGAACCAAATTTCAAAGAGATGACCGTTTTTCAGTTGGTAAATTCCAAGTATATAAATGCAATAACTTAAAAACGCAATGACTTAAATGTATGCAATTTGGTATGTAATATTATCTTGTGACTGCAATTCTAGTTCTGAATCATTTTTTTTGTTGCTCTAACCGGTTAGAAAAAACACATGTAATATGCAAATCCGATTTTCGAGCTTTATTAACTGCATATCTGGGATTAATCGTCAAAAAAATCGACAAGGATCAGATGAAGTAAAAATGCTAAATTCACGTCAGATGTCAATATTTCGTAACTATTGTACGTTGATGCAACGCAAAATGTTTTCATTTTTATCCAAGGTCCACAATTTTTTGTGGTTGGATGGAAATAACAATTTTATTATGCAAGAAAATTTTAGAGAGAACACTTCGTTGGTTTAAAATTTTTTTTCTCTGATTTCCAGTAATGGAATCCATTATTGCCTTGAAATTCAAACCGTTTTCATTGCTTTATCAAATATTTAATCGCGTGACTTTCTTCCATTGTTGAAAGTTAAAGAATAAAGATTCTGTTTAATATCTGTGTAGTTTATAAAACGAATAAAAAAAAGCTATAGTATCTGGAAATTTAGAAGATTGATGAATCGCATATTTATGTTTTTAAAGATATTATATTTCTACATAGGACTGTTTCTATTAGGAAGATTTGTACACATAATAAACAGAACTTAAATAAGACAATTAAAATAACAAGGTTTTAATGTCAAACAATTTAGCTATATCATGGACATGAAGTTATATTTAAATGATATATCTGAAATCAAATATAAAAAAAAATATTCCCAGCGAACCAGCTGGTAGCCTGAGGTTGACCTATGTTTAATAAATTTAAAGTTTTATTAAAGACAAATTTCTGTTTCAATTCGACAGAGAAAGAAATTGCCAAGAAAAAATACAACCGTTGTTGTAGAGCAAAAATTTGTTAAACAGTAATATTAAATGAATCTGTAAATAGAGATCAATAAAGCTTTTTTTCTTATAAAATTTCATGTTGACTCAAAAAAGCTGATTAATCATGAAAAACAATAAGTAGTGAAAACTTTCTTGGTATATTTACTCTCTTCAGCATACTTCCGAGATATTTTCAAATATAAAACATACCTTCTCTAAAAAAGTTAAATATTTGTATTATATAAACAACAAGATTCCGATTGAAATATCTTATCATTTTCCATATGTTCAAAAAATGATGAAAAAAATAAAGGATTTTTAACATTGAATAGAAAGATCACACATATAGGCTTACCCAAGTGAGGTTTCTTTGCACCAATCATTCAGTAATTTAATTTTAAAATAAGAGTCGTTATCAACATGATTTAGATTTTCTATTTATTTAATAGGGATTTCAAAATTCGCTTCCATTTTAAAAATATATTTAAGAAAATAAAGAAAAATAATCATAAGGTCTAAACTTACTGGACATGGTAAAAACCACCGTTATTCCACTTGGTAAGCACTTGGCTACCGGAAGATCTGATATTCCATTCTAGAATAAACTGGAGGATCACGCGAGTTGATGGGGCCGCGCTTCGGGTGTCCCCGCGGGCCCGAAACCAAGACTCGACAATCAGCTGAGACCAGTTCCTCGTTATACATTTTTGGATCATCATAATGCTTTCACAGGTGTGGTTTCACTATCCGAGTGCAAATAATGGCGAACCCCACACGTGACCTCTATTTCGGCTACTCAGTGGCCTCCTTGTTCCAACGCACGAAGACGGAAGGGGCGAGAACTTTTTTACATCCTAATTTTGCTTCTTTATTTCCATAGAAATCACACATTCTAAAGGGTTAATCTGATTGTAATGTATATGTTTTGAGATTTTTGCATGCGTCTATATTTGCGTATTTTAATTTAGAACCATTTAATCGGACGCTCTGTTTCATAGACTTAAATCAAACCAGATTAGCAAATAGGCTAACTGCTCGGCTGGTCTATTAACTGAAGAGGAAATGTAAAGATATAATATCTTGATTGCTGCCCCTTGGAGGAGCCCTGGCGTCAAAACATTAGTGTGTTAATGTTACTTTCTAAAGTCCCATTTAATAAATTGAAAATAAATAAAATTATCCTTATGTAACCACAGATGAAGACAATGGCGAAATAATCGTAATATAACTGGGCATCATTTACCCTTGCTGTGCCACTGCAACTGTCTAGGGAACCCGCAGTTTATCAGGTTTTTAATGCCCGGAAGTTTATTTTTGCGATATTTGAAAGGTAATTTAATTTTACCCTTTCATTTATTTACAAGGGCTGAGCACCCACTGGAGCTTGTTTTAAGTTAAAATCAAGGATTTAAATTTCAGAACGTTATTTTAACAGCATTTTTAATTAATTGCCTTTTGTAAATTGTATGTTATGTCGTTTTATGATTCTAAGGATATATATTACTTTGTAATTAAAAAGCATTCAGAATTTTGTTAAAACTTTTTGTTATTTTGTGACTATTTGCTTTAAAATTACTTTTTTTTATGCACGAGGAAGTAGCAACTAATTACCAAAAATGGGATCTGAAATTGTTTTTTTGTTATTTCAGTTTGTGACAATTTACAACATAAAGCTGCTGATGCAGAAACAAATTATATATATATATATATATATATATATATATATATATATATATATATATATATATATATATATATATATATATATATATATATATATATATATATATATATATATATATATATATATATATATATATATATATTGAATTTGGGAAAGAAAAAATGGGAGTCCCAGAAAACTTAACTTCACTCACTTCTTGGGGGTTTAGTCCGACCCTCAGTGATAGATTTCAATGGCTTTGTGTTCAAAGATTACATAGCTTATTTACAATGTGAATTTAGTACTATATTTTACGGAATTTAAGTTATCTCTTAACATGTTGAAGCTTATTGTATGGATAATGAAGAGCAAGATATAATATCCACCACCTGAATTTACCACACACTGCACCTTGATGATATTTGAAATATGCACTTATATATCTCTGATATAAATGGATACGATATTTTAACTAGCTGGAATGGTCTCCCCAAAACTTTCTCACATACACTCAAGTAAATTTGATTTGACTACTCCTTACCTGGCATTGGCGTACAGCAGTTACGAAATATTTACTTTTGGTGAGAATTTAACATTTTTACTGAATCTATTGTGTCAACCTTGGCGAGTTATTTATTAATCCCTGTCATGCGTTAATAGTATACAAAAATGGAATTTGTGTTTAAGACACATTTTTCCCAACCGACTGAAACAAATGTTTGATTCAAAATTGCACTTGTAATTCCAAAATCACATACAAATTTGATACATTTAAGTTACAAGTTTTGAATTATCAACGTTTGCATGTTTCTGAAAGTACAGACCGACAGACAGATAACCCGTATTTGGATCGTAAATGGATTTGGTTCAAAATTTGATAGGTGTATGCCCAATAGATTTTAAATCTGTGTGTCGAATTTTATCTATCCAGCTCTCTTTGATTTCCAGTTATTGTGTTTACTTATATTAGAACAGTCGAACAGACGGACTTCCACTGAACAGATTGTACTCAAAATTTGGTAGACATCTACAAATTTGGTGTAAAGACCGTATACCAAATTTCAACCATCTAGCTCAAAGCGTTTTTGAGTTATCTTTGTCATAGATAGACAGACGAACATTTTCTAAAAATGTATTTTTCGAACTCAGGGTGATCAGAAACATGGAGATTTGTCAAAATCTCGAGTTCGTATTTTTTTTTTGACAATTTCTGTACTTTCTCGATACTACGTATAATAGAAAGTAAAAAGATTTCAAAAAATTCTTCTCTATTTAATCTTCGAAATATTTATTGAAATAAATAAATACAGGCATTATGTTCTCTAGTTCAAATTCTCATACAAATTTTCTCGAATGATACAGTGATTTTATGCGGATTACCCAAAACGAGACGAGCAGACAAATCTGTTTCTTTCAAAGTCAACCTGAAGGACAAATTTTCTCGCTAGATTTTTCTTCTCTATGTGCTTACAGTTCTTCGACGCAATAATGCAATTTGTTATCGTTCACGGACGTCGAGTCCATTAAAATAAACGCTGGAATACCATTAGCCACAGAGACTGGAAATTTCCACAGGTCCGAACGCCGCTTCCAGAAGTATTCCTTGCACCTCTTCACCTCGCTTGAAATCGATTGCTAACATTGTTAAATGTTCCTAAACCAACAAAGTAGAAGTGGGAAGATAAATTTCATTTTTTCGTTTTCATCCAAATGCAAACTTTGTTTCATCCCATCTTCCCTATTCGGGTCAGAAATAATAATAATAAAAAAAGGAGCAAAGACCGAGTGCGATCGTGACTCGGTGTTCGTCCGCATTCCACCGTCCAGATGTGGGTCACGGGCTCTCAGGTCAAGTTCCCCTCCGAATCATTTCATTCATGGCAACTCGCCCCTAGATACGACCGGATTCTTCGCGATGCTTCTTTCGGAAGTTAAATGATCCGACTAATTTATGCATAAACAATATAATAGGGATAATATAAAGAAGCCTAATCATTAGTTTTGGAGATCCCGATTGAAAGACATTTTAAATTTTCACAATTTTTTTCGTTCAAAAAATATCCATTTTTTAAAACAACAACAACAACAACAAAAAAAAAAAAACATTTTGACCGTTTTAAATAATTATTCAAGCTATCCATCTTGCACATTATGCTTAAAAACAAAACAAAAAGATGTGAAATTCATAAACATCTGAAGATTCCACGGAGGCTTAGTTAAGGTATTCGATTAGGTTGAAAACATGAAAATTCGTATATTCTAGGTTGAAAACGAATTTGTATTCGTATATACGAAAACGAATTCATATTCGTATAGGTATTCTAGGTCGCAAACGATTTTCTTTTTTCTTTTTCAGTTTTAAGGCACCTTTCTGTTTCCAATGTTACCTTTATTTTGTCTCTATGTTAATTAGAAGCCAAGTTCTAGCAAAATATTGACATACAAGTGATGTTTATTTATAAGCATTTAAAAATTTTAAATGCGTTTTCTGAAAAATGAGTTTTTTTCATAATTCTACGATACGAGTATTGTCATATCTTAAAAAATAATCAAGATATCTTAGTGAAATTTATAATTATTGCTCGTTACGTTATGCAAAATGCAATGAACTATGGATTTGATGCTGAATGCTCCAGAAGTGAATATATGGTTGTTTAAAGCAAATATTGTTAAAAAAAATTCTAAAATCTCATTTATAATTTCATATAATACACACGAAAATTTTATTTTTGAATATAACTCTCAGATAATAGTTAGTTACACTCCGGGATATGCTACACATGTAATGATACAAAAAAAAAAGTAATATTTTTTTCTCTAGGACAATTCTAGATATAATAAACCGTAAAATTTACATCAAAATATACTTTTCTTTGAAAGCTACATATTATTTAAATAATTTCATTTTTATTCCTTATTTTAATCTTATATGTATTAATAAGAAACATTATATAATCATTAAAATATTTTTTTGGGGGGGGGGGAAATCCACTCCCAGCCTATTCGGATACCTTAAGACATCACATTTTTTAACTTGAACATGACATCTATTTAAATAATGGAGAATGTAATTAGGAAGTTTAAAATGGCTTATGCATAGAAACTGAAAAATAAAATCTATAAAATAATTCTATTTAAAAAATGGATATCAATACAGCTTATCTTGATAAATTAAAAAACAACAACTAAAGATATTAAATAAATAAAATGCAAAAAAAAAAAAAAAATGTTTGATTTAATGATCTGTAGTATTCAGTAATACCAAAATCAAAATAGAGAAATTTTAGAAAGTGCGTACCTTTTTGAGAGATATTAACAGCACAAAGCGATCTTGTGCTGCGATCCATGATTAATTTCGCGAAATGACATTTTACCGCCGAATTTTCGCTGTATTACGCGCTTAGGCACATACTCACAATCAAATGCAGAGGGAAAACTCAATATAAAAATCAAATCTATTTGTCACAAGGAAAAAATATTTTGTTTGTATTCATATTTCTTTGAGTATTGTTTTAAGATACTTCCCTGATAAAGTTATGCGGTTTATTATGAAGAATATCTTGATTGAAGTGACAATGCTTTCTGAATAATTGTTGGCAGATCACGAGATAGTTTATTTTTTTTCCACGTGCTTCAGCTATTTTTAAACTTTCATGCACTTTATGCGTCCTTACAGAATATCAACCATTTATTTTGAAGCAACTATAATTATACATTAAATTCCAGGGAATTTGAACATAGGATAAATTTGGTTTTAAGGAAATTAAAATTGTACGACAAATAGATTAGTGATGGTGAATATTCTACAATTTTCTAATGCTAAATCGAAAGAAAAAATTCTACATATAAGCAGTTTTACGATTTATATTTTATGGCTAAATTAATGCATTTACTAATAAGTTATTTGAATGTCTAAATTAGAAAAAGGAAATATTATAGTAATTTACCACATAAAATACTATGATAAGCATTACACACTTTCATATTAATATCTAAATACTTGAAATAATCGGCAAAACCAACGAAACAGTTCCTAGACTCAAATTATGGTTCAATTTTTTGCCACTTTTTCGTGTGTATGAAAATTCATTATCCAGAGACATCTCAACAGTAGTCCGCTAATCCCTGTCTCCATTTTAGTGAAAAATCTCACAAACCCTACTTCATTGCGCATGCTCTGTAGGGAAAAAAGAAGATATCTCTCTGACACAACCACTATACAGATAAAGCCATTTTTATTTATAGGAAATAAAAATGAGAGCCCCCACCCTACATCGTCCCTTTTTTTTTTTCAAGAGTTATTGCAAAATAAAATTTTAATAGAACTTTCAGTCTCAATAACTCGATCAATTGTAGTCTATTTTATTCGCTTTTTATTTCACTATTTTTCAAACGTAGGATGATCTATAATGTAATAGTCAAGAGAAATCCGTAAAGCAGAATGGAGTTAAAAATAACCCCCGCCCTCCCCTTTGGTCCGCCTCATATTGGATGCACAAACCCCAACTTCAGATTTGTCGTCAAGCAACCCAGACATCTAACGATCATTTGCCTGTCATATTAATTTAGTTAGAAGTTATAAAAACACTAATACCTCTTTATATATATTCTATACATTGAATTATAAATTAAATCTTAAATAAAATATTTTAGATTTAAAATCATAAAAAAGACTAATGTATGCAAGTTTTAAAATATATTTTTAGTCAGGAATTTCCTTATCTATTTAAACTAAATTTTATGAGCTTTCTTTTCCTAAACTTTTATTTTTTATCCAAGCACTAGATATAAACTCCTTGTGTGCCAGCAAATATAACATTAGGCTTTCCAAAGCAGCACGTTTGTTGAGCAACTAGAGTTCGATAATTTACATCAGTTATTTGTAACCTAAGAATATTTAACCTAAAATTGCTACATATATTCTAAGAATAATGTGCAGCGGCATTAATTAACTTAGCAAAATATTGAATTAAATGCATCTGCGAAAACGTTTAATGAAACAGTTTGAGACGTTCGTACTGCGGTTTACAATTGACTTTTGCACTTCGACTACAAATGACAACACCAATTTCTGTACAATGTAATTAATTTTTATTTATGAAACAAAAGTTAATTATGGGATTATAAGCGTTACATTTTTAATGCTGGATTATAGTAAAGATTAATGAACCGAAGTCTAAAATTTTTATTGCTTTTTAATTATATCAATTAATTATATTCTCACTTCAAGGGGCAGTTAGAGGTTATTCCTAAGATGTTTACAGCATTTTTAATTGTATATTTGGCATTGCATTTTTTTTCGTTAGTGGATTACGGTTTGTTTTTATCCGATTTAATTCGCTTTGATTTAAGCGTTCACGACTGATTATGACATTATGTATAGAGACAATCTCACTGCTAGTAAACAAGCGAAAGAATTGCACGATGAAAGTCGAGACAAAACTTAGAGATATTGCTAACTCGATAACAGCCCGTCGATACATCTTCTATTCAATTAAAAACTTAATGTTTATTGCGCAGTATAATTTAAAACAATATTTTCTTTAGTTGGGATAAGATACAATTGGTCAAAGTTGATTGTCATGACTTTCTTCGATGATGGTGTTTAATTAAGGTTATTTTTCAATGCATAAGAAGTTTTCAATCTCCAAAATTTTTGGCAGCATTATGCAATAATTTCCTAGTGTTTTAATTCTAATTGTGATAAGAATACATTGCTGCAACTTTATAATCTTTCTACTTAGAATTACACTGATTGTATGTAATGTCAGAAAAAATAATTTAAAAGAGAAAAAGCCGTAGTGCTGTTTTATCGCAAGAACTCACTTTTCTAAATGTTTTTAATCTTTTGAGTTATATATGTAATCTTTGAATAAGCTTGGTTGGAAAAATTGACATATAATTTTTAAATAACTTTAATTCAGTTTTAAATTTTATGAAAAGCATTTTGAAATGTTTTTTGTTTGTGTCATTTCAGAACAATGTATTTTAAAAACCATACGAAATAATGTTGTGGAAATAAAAATGTGGATGAGATTCTATAATATCTTTTACTTTATAATAAAACAAGACCTTTGCTGACGGCATAATACTTTTCTTTCACATTTCTTTTGCATGTTACTTACATTGTAGATACTTTAATAATAATCCTTAGCATGAATATTTCCAAAAGAGTAACAAAATGCTTTAATAAATAATGTTGAATAATACTCATAAAATAATAGCATAAGAAGGCTATTCTTTTATTCGGAAATTATATATATATATATATATATATATATATATATATATAGTATCTTAGTCATATTTTTATTATACTCAATAACTTTCTCATTTTTCACTTTTAAGTGGAACTTCACAGTCTTATAACTTTTGTAATTATAATAATGTTTTCTCTTCATTTTTTTCAAAATTATTTTAGTAATTTTGAAATTATTGCATACATCATCCTCGATATGAATCTCTTTTTTAATATTTTTCAATGTAGTCCTTTGTTTCCTTGGTATAAAAATTGGTACATCAATTATTTACCTCTATTTTTTTTATAATCTTATTTTTAATCAAGAATTTCTTGTTTTAGAGTTAACATAATATTGAAGACAATTTTCACTTTACTTATCATCATTTTTTACTACCAAGAAACAACGTTTTATTTATTAGTTACTATTTTACAAAAGAATCATCCGCGACGAATCGAAATTGTAAGAGGAGTTAAAATTGTTTAATCGAAATTTCTTCTTTGCCAACGAATAATAATAATATTTTTTCTTACAAATAGCTTATGGAAATATTTATGGTTCAATTTTTCTTGTATTATAAATAATTGATTGTTATAAAAACTATTTTACATCATAAATGGATAGATACATGGGGTTGATGATCTACAAATGCACCGAAAATTAGCACTTTTATAAACATAAAAGAAGGAAATTATACGTGAAAGAAAAGAGATGAAGAGAGGCTTTCGATGCCTGATTGCATTCCAAATTAAATAATTGTAAGTATTTGTATGACTTCAACTTGCAAATGCGACAGCATTCATACTATTTAGTGCGAAAGTCAGACTGAATGAGGCCCAAAACTATTTGAAAAATGAGGCCCTTTATAAGTCCATATAAGTAGTGCATTTATTTTATTTGACACTCGCTCATTCAAACAGTTTTTTTTAGGAGGAAGAGGTTTCCCCAAGAAAGAAAAGTGCCTGCCATAGTTTGTGTATCTTACATCTAAATATGCTATTTATTTCAAGAAAAAAAAAAAAATACATATCCTGCATAAAAATTACAAACCGTTAATACTATTTAAAGATAATTCGAGATTAATTTCAATATCCTTATTTACTTGAACAATAACACGATTTTTAAATTTCAAGCGTTATTGATATAATTATTTTTGAATCAAATTTATTAAACTAATATAACTAATGTTAAATCTAATATAATCAATTGTTAATGCAAACTATGCAATTTCGTAAAAAATCCAAAGGGGAAAAAAAAGCTAAATAAGGGACTAATTTAAAACTATTTATTTTGCTTAGAATTTTATTTTTGAACAGATAAGGAGAAAATAAATGCTATGGAATGATTCTTCTTTTAAAGAGCCAGTTCTAGAAAAGTTATTTAAATATTTATTCTAAATTTAATTTTGCAATGTTAATCTTTATCATAACCCTTTCCAGTTCAGAAATAATAAACATAAATTTAATTTCGGATAAAAATATTGCGCCATATCGTCTAACTGCTTATCACAGGAAACTCGGAAAAAATTTATATTTTTGCATTCCGAAATCCAAGACTTACCTTCGACGGCCGATTTGGCATCTCCGGCAACACTAGTATGCTCTCCTGAATCCATGAATTATCCCAGAGCTGGCAATTCGACTTTCACTTGGGTGCGGAGAAACCACTTGTGTCGAACTCCTTTCTGTTTCAAAGTGGTGCAACGTCGACCTTCACACTGAAGAACCAGCTTCGGCCCAGAGCAAGGACTGACGCTGGATGGACATCACTCGAACAATATCAATGCCACGACGACGTTTTCGATTTCACTATTTTGTAAATCAGAATTCATTCCAGTTACCGTATATTTAAAAACTTTTTTGTCAATTAGAAATTGCAACAAATTTTTCCATTCGTTTTGTTCAACGTTGCGTATCGCAGAGTTCTTGACAGTCTGCCTATTTCTTGCCCACCTGTTGGAATACTTCTTGAAGGCGGGCGTTTGTCGGAAGTGATTTTGCTCCCCTGCCGATTATTTGCTCGCTGACGCAGGAACGAGGAAGGGAAAAGAACTTCTATTGCTGCTTCTCTCACTTTTTTCTTTCTTTCGTTACTTCTGTGAAAAGTTCATATTATTTCTGCAGGGTATATGTCTAACAACCCTCCTTACTTGGCGCAGAGCTGTTGAATCTCATTTCTTGCATACCTTTTCCCTTGTTTTAGCCCCATCTTACGATTATTGGATAAAATGCCAGTTTTAGAGATTTTACAGCGTTGCTGCAGTTTTCTCTTTGACGATGTAGTCAAGAATTCAATCGATATGTTCCTATTTTCACAGTTTCTTCCATAAAAAATGCTTAAAAATTATTCACAAAATACAGTGCAATCGTTTATTCGTTATACTTGAGAGAGAGAAAGATCCGGACCCCTAGCCTGAAATCTGGGCAAAATAATGTTTTGGATCGGATTCGTTTTTCTTTATTTCATTTATAAAATTTCTTAGAAAATGCATTTAATAGCGACTCAATTCGAGTAACAACAATAATTAAAACAATAAAAAGATACTTTGAATATTTGTTAAAAAATTTTTTTAAAAATTATACTGAAATAAAATAAGCATAACTGAAAAGTTCAGTTTTTAAATTTAAAAGTTTTTTTTTCATTATGCGTTAATACACACTATACTGTTAAAGAGAAAAAATGTTGGTTTACTTTTTTATTAAAAATCTATTTAAAATTCTATTATACGCTTCCTTGAAAAGCTCCTTCTACCAAGAAGTAACTACTAGCCAAATTTGGTAGCTCTAACGGTAACGATTTTTATGATTTTTGCTTCAAGCATTTGTGCACCAATTTATAAACATTATCATATCAACTCTTAGACTACCAAGATTTTATTTTGTAAGACTTTTTAAATCTGTGTCCTTTTTCAACAAAAATATGCTAGATAGGTTCTGTTGAAGTTAATCATATTTTATCACAATCATATTATGAGAGGAAGAAAGAATTTAAAGCTATATCTCACTGGTAGAATTAACTGGGATCATTAAGTACCACTTTATACAAGTAAGAAAAAACAAAAATAGCAAATATCTTATAAACATTTATTTTTTAGATTGTTTAAACAGAATATAATATATGAATATAAATTAATCATATATAAAAAAATTAATATTATATGTGGCAAGGTGCAAAGCATAGTTTACATAGTGGAATTTGGCACATAGTGCATGAAATTTTAGTTCCTTTCCCTAACTACTTCCAGGGGGATAACTAACTACTTTCAGTGGAATAATATTCAATGAGTTTTAGAATTGGTAAAAAATGGTTGCTGTTTATATTCTATTTCGTGGGAATATATTGGCAGTTTAAGGATTAAAATATAATGCTTCATATATTCGAGAAGCTATTTTGATGCCACACTCATTATTACCGAAATGAAAATTCATAGTACTTATATAGAATGAAATTTAATTATTAGTATTTTTCAAACATTAAAAAGCAAAACAAAACAAAAAAAACACTGTGAATGACTCTAGAACATTACAAAATGATTAATATTTCATGTATCAATTTTTCAACTATGGTTAGTTCATCATAAAACTAATTGAGGGAGGCAGATTAATGCACTTTATTTGGATTATCAAGCGAAAATGTTGGATTATAATTGTGAAAACGATTTAATTAAAATCAGATTTTAGAATAGGAAAAATTCTGCTATTCTCCGGCTTTTAAAGAAATAGCTATTTTTTTTTGTTATGAATAAAAAAAAAGCGGAAAGTAATATGAAGTATCAATTTAATAGGAAGATATTTAAACACACAATTTGAAATAGAAATAATTCTGATGTGAATATTTCTACGCCATTGCCAAAACTTTTATAATTGAATGTACTTGTGCTTTGCACTGTCTCGTTTCGAAGCATATGAAGTTCGGATTTAATTGAACTTCAGATTTTACTTAATTTAACGGTTTTGAGAAAATGATAGTTAGCTGTATGAAATGTGTGCCTCGGTTGGAACAAGGAGTTTTGATTAAAAAAAAAATGCGATGAAGTTTAATTTAAAAATAAAATTTACGATTTCAAAGATTTTGGAATACAAACCAATAACGATTCAGAGAGCTAATGGGCGGGTCCCTAAATAACCAATTTGATTAACCCTTTTTATATTGTTATCGATATATAAATTGTATATTATATTGATATGTTATATATTATATTGATTTCTGAACGAAATGCATTTTTTGGAAGGAAAATTATTCTTTTTCTGACGTAGGACGGCAAAAATGCAGAAAAAGTTTTCTTAAAAAAAAAAGAAAAAAAGAATCAGCCTGAATTCAGATGTAGAAGGTTAAAAAATTGCTCTGTTGTTGATACTCGTCACCAAAATAACGATCAATGACCCAACAGATTGCAAAGGCTACTTAAAGGCTAAAAATGCTGTATAATAAAATGCACGTTAGATTATATTCTGTGAATAAACTTTGGAACTTCAAAAAAAGTTAAAAATTAACCGTTTGATAATTTTTATTCCTTTTGAAAAGTTCTGTATGTTTTATTGAAACTTACAGCAAAATCTTGTACGTTTTTTTTGTTTTTTTTTGCATGTCAAATATATTTTATTAATTAATTTCTTTCCTGTATTAAAGATAATTTCTCATAATTGAACATTTTTGAAGTAGAGAATAGATTGAAACGATGTAACCTTTCTGTGAGACTTAATTTGGAGATAAAATCAACTTAAGATTAAACATAACATTTAAGATCTACAAATTTAACTGCATGAAAGAAAATAATGCATGACTTATAATTGATCATTAACTCAGACCAACGGCAATAGCAGTGTATAGAATTACGTGTTTCATAGATTTTCATGGTTAAAACATAATGTTCCTGATTCGTGTTACTTTGACTGTTTCGAAATTCATTAAAAATTCCAAGCTATATGGGTAGGACATAATTAGTGGTTCTAAGCTAAAAATTATAGGGATAAAAAGCATTGCCATTAATTTAAAAAAAGAGATGTTTTAAAATGTATATTTTAAATAAACTATAATATGCAAAAATTTTAAAACATACAGCAATAAATTACTTTAAGAGTCCTTAGATTGAACGATACAAATTTGAATAACAGAATGAAGAATGTGATCTATGACAGACAACTCTTTTTTTCAAAAACCTGATAACAAGACATTCTACAAAAATTAATTTTTCAAATTAGGTGGAGAAAGCAAATAATCTTCATTTAGAGGCAAATAATGATATCTTTTTGAAAAGAAAGCAGAAATAAAATAGTACCAGAAGAGATTATGCTACTAACTATATTCTTGCGCACCTTATCTAGCTTTGACTTGAACGTTATAGATTTGAATAATGAGTGAATAATTAAATTAAATGAGATACATTTCAATGTTATTTCATTTCAACAAAAGCAGTCGATTTAAAAGATATTTTATTTGATGACAGAAATTCTAAAAAGGGGTTTCTGTCACTTTCACTTCATTTGCCCTTGCTCCGATAAGAGTAGAAAAGTTTTAGGTTAAAAGAAAAATGACGGCTTGGCGCAGAACAATCTTGATATCTCTCGATCGAAGGACACGAGTACAAACAATAATATTTACTGCTAGCGATTGCACCTTCTGACGGAACCGACCTCTGAGCTTGTTGTCCTTAGTAATGTCCTGCCGGCGGCAGTCCATCGTAGAGGTTGCTCAAAACAAACCAGTCGATCGAGTTGACAGCGCAGCAGTACTGGAAGGTCAGTGGATATAGAAGACAGAAATATGCTTAATCCAGTTCTTTAGTAAAACAGTTTTATAGTGATAATGGGCTATTAGCTCTGAAATTCATCTTTAATAACGAAGTAGTTGAATAAAAAGGAATACATGTCGTATTTTTATGCATAAAAATTATAGAATTATTCCGTACATATCAATTTCATATTACGATAGTAGACTAATTTTTAAGAAAGTACAATTTGTTATAAGATTTCGAATAAAGTTTAAAGAAGAACCAATATTTCTGGGGTCGTCAATGAAATCATTAACAAAAAAAAAAAAAAAAAAAAAAAAAAGGCATTTTGAGATTGAAAAATTTATTTGAAATTTTTGAAGATAATCTAAAGCCTACTATGTTTAAAATTCGCCGAAAATATAGACTTTTGTTAAAATGGAGTTAAAACATTAATTTGAGAGTCTTTTGATTTAAAATGGTTTTAAAACATCTATTTGATTATAATTGCTTTTGTTAAGTTTAATTTCGATTTTATAAGTTTAATTAAGAATTGATAAATTATTATCATCACAGCAATCCCAAGGAAGGTATAAACGCTGTATTCATTGCAGAAAGTTTTCATAATGTGCAAGCTGCATCATTGCAAGGACTATCATGCAACCCTTCATCGCCCATTTTAACTTTCGCAGTGACTCTGTCATTTAGATTACTCTGAGCAATAAGGCAGAGTGGAGAAAGTTCCTTGTTGTTACCTTTCTCAAAGAATTCTCCTTCATTATTATTATTTTTGCTTTGTCAGAAATGTAGCGATTAAGATACGGCATCCTCATTGTGGTTCTCGTCGAATAACGATAGCTGAATCATAGGAGTTGCGTTTCGGATATTTTCATGTCCGTATAGTAAAGCAATTTGAAAAGTGAGAAGTGAGGAATCTGCTACCATGAATGTTTAATGCCATAGTTATGAATATTAGCTCATTTTTAAATCAAACAAAATAATCTGGTAAGTAAGGCAAAGGCCTGATTAACTTTTCAATATCTGAAATACCAAACCACGCGTGGCAGTTTTTTTTTTTTTTTTTTTTGTAAAATTGTTTTTTATCGGAGAAAATATTTAGATACGAATTCCATACTAATTACATATGAATATTTTTCAATCTTACCTACATATTAACTATTCAATTAAATTTTAAAAATCATGAATGCACTTAGTTGAACATGTTATTCGAATTGCACAATAATTGCACTGTTGCTATTGGATGGGAGCCGTACGTATTCGTATTCGGATAATGTCATATTGCGCTATCTCAAAAAAAATTATGGTACCAGTAGGTCATTATTCTGTGGCAACAATTCAAGTACTACAAAAAATTGTGAGATGGCGTTGTATGGTATTGTCAGTATGAGAGTAGATAGAAAAAGGTTCTAATAGGTAGTTATTAAAAAAAAATGTTTTTTTTTTGTGTGTGTGTGTGTGTAAAATTGCATTTTTTCAGGAAAGACACCTATGTAGATAAACTTAAAAAGTAAAGCTTTATCTAACTATAGAATTTGATTCAAATCGGTAGAACCGTTTCCGAGATACACGAAATATATATATATATATATATATATATATATATATATATATATATATATATATATATATACACACATACAAGAATTGTTTTTTCAAAGTTCAAGATTTTGAGCAACAATCTAAGTTATTTGAGGTTTGAATAACACAATATTCCTGATTGATTTACTTTAAATAATTTATTAAATTAGTAATAAATAAAATATTTTTTTGATTGATGAAGAGTTTTTCTGAGTAAAAAGAAAAAGTTGCCTTAAAGTTGGAAACACACACACACACACACACACACACACACACACACACACACACACACACACACACACACACACACACACACACACACACACACACACACACACACACACACACACATGTTTTTAAAGCATGAAAAATTGCAAATAGTTTAATGAAAACACATTCATAATAAGTTTTTTTAAGTAATGGCATCAGGATGCATTTTTAAACACAATTTATTTAAAAGTAACATCATGAAACGCTAAAGTATTTCCTTTGAAAGTAATTCATTATGTTAGTAGTAACGGAAAGACTTACTTGGTTGACAGGCTAAGATTATCGAGAGAGAAAATAATACTAAATTCGTTTGTAAATGGAAACTTAATAATCTGATATCTGGACACAGCAGTTGCTCAAAGAATTCTGCGAGGTCAGAACAGTACTGTAAATGGTAAGAAGAAAAATAAATAAAAAGAGTGTCCACCTCGAAATTTGTCTTTTCTATTGTCTTTGCTTCGTTGGACTACTTAATGCTCTGTTTCCCGTGAAATGGGTAACATTATTAAGGTTCCGTTGAAGTTGGACATTAAATGTATAGGACAGAACTAACAAGATGACGAACATGGAACATGGATTTTTTTTCATAGTCCTTTCGAAATTTTATGTTTTAAAGAAAGAATAAATTGCATCATTTGCATTTGTCGAATGTTTTAAAAATGACTTTTCTGTAAGAACGCTGACAAAAAAAAAATAATAATAAATAAATAAATAAATAAAAAATAAAAAATAATAAATGTCACGAGACTTGATTAATTAGGCTGCAAGTTGGAAGTTAAATTTGTGTCCGGGCACGTAAAATAAATTTTATATGCTGTATGTTTTCTTGTCTCTTGTTCAGTGGAGCTTGACAAATAGCATTCCAGCCAATCTTATTTGCTATGTTAATTGTTATTAGAATAACTAATCGACACCGTTTAAAAAAAACCTGCAATAGTATCTTTTTATTCTATAAAATCTTTATGCATTCAAATTATATTAATATTTTGATATTTTCTTAAAAATGTAAGTGTGATTTATCGTTTTCTAACTATTCCACTTTATGAGGAAATCAAATCCGTAGTGATTTTTGTGAATTTTAGAATTTTGTAGTCATTTTCATTCTTAACTTGTCTAAGTGTAAGCAAATTCATAAAACTACTTTATTGCTGTTCAAAATCAGCAATTTTTTTCAGCTTTTAGATGAATTTTTCAGATATATTTTTGTGACTAGTAATATAATAAATGCCAATGAAGCCAAAGCCACAGTAACATTAAGATAAAGAAATGAATTAGTACGATAATGTCGGTTTTGCATGTTTAATTATTTATTTTTTGTGTGACAATAACATTGCCTGGTAAATTATACAGACGATAAAAATCGAAACAAATATCTGAAAATGAAGACGCCCTTAAAAAAAGAAAGAAAGAGAGATTAGAAATTAGAACGTTTACTGCAAACGATTATATTCGTTTTTACATAATGTTAAAAAATTTTTCCTGATTCCTTTCTAATTTGTCCCTTTGCCAAATTAGAGAAAAAATAAACTTCTTAAGGATAAAAGAAAAAGACCTTTAAACTAGTCAGGAAAAATAATTGAAAAATCAATAAAAAGAAATGATTATTCTTGTTTTAAATTAGAGAAATATATATTGAATAGTTACTTCATAAAATTTAAAAAATATGTTAGAATTAGAATAACGGACTCAGCAATTTTTTATTTAATTCTTAAAAATTTTCCAAGATAAGTGAATAAGTGATTTTTGAAGAATTTCTCAAAATTCAGCTGATTATTCAAGAGGTGCAAAACAAATTTCTTTAAAACGATAATTATTTGTTCTTTCAGACAGTGAGCTGAATTTTTTCTTGATAATTAAAAATGGTGCTAAAGACAAATGCGGGTGAAAAATCAAACAAAGCAAATCTTTCTGTATTTTATTTTTAGATTCGAATCATCATCGTGATTTTCTGTGTGCCACATTTCATGTTAAGTGCGAATGATTTGCAAACACGCACATAAACGCGACCTTTTGTGAATAAGTACAGATAGCAGCATATGCATTTTGTCTATCATCAGCACTACGTTAACAAAGATGTTCAACATTATTACAGAGATGAACCGTTTATAATGTAATATTTTTTGTTTTTCTTAATAAAATTTGTAAAGGAATGATTAAAATGATATCATTGATATCAATAACGGTCATCAAAATAATGTGACCAACCCAGGAGACCATGTGGCTCTTAAAAAAACCAATGTCGTAAATAGAATTCTGTTTTAATGATGCCAAAAAAAAAAGAGTTAATGGAACTTATCAAATGAATGGTTGTTTTGGATTCTCGTCTTGAAGTCGTATGCGTTAGCCGCAGGGTCTGTTATACTACGAATAATTATTATCTAGATCTGGAGTAACGGTCAATGGTAAGCGTATAATAAAGAAAGCAAACTTCATGATAAGAAAGATGAGATGCATAATTTAACCTGCAATTTTAGAGCTCTTAATTATCATTATAATAATTTAACTAAAATCTTATTTCATACAGGTGGCGCCATCTAGAATTCAATATGAAAACTATCAATTTTTTGATTTTGTAAGTATATAATCGTAGTAATGTATTATACAAATATAAAAGATTGATGAATAGAAAATAATAAATTTAAAAAAGGCTTTAAACATTGCTTTATTGGAGGAGTGAAAAAAAAAGAGAATCAAACATTATCATAAAGAAAAATAATTTCTTACACAGTATAATCATTAGAAAGAAATTCTTGGATATTTATTGAAAGTAAAAATATTTTATAAATGAGTTTAAAATTTCAATTTATTGAAAGTATATCACTCATTTAAGGTTTCTCTAATTACGGCAAACTAACAGAATTGTGTAAACTAATTGCGAATTCAACAGCCTACATTCACTTGTATCTAACTTCTCTGATATGTATGTGGAAAAAAGTTGTAAGATTGCGGATATATATTTTTCTACAAATAATTAGCATTGTGAACATGAATATTTTTAAAATTAACAATAGTCTGGATAATTAAATTTTAAAAGTTATTTAGTAGGAAAGAACTTGCTCTGCGGTGGGCTGTCATTTCTATTTCTATTTCAATTCATTCTGTATTATTCGTTCCACATGGTTTGCGTCTGTTTTTTTAAACTTTTATTTATACTATAATTGCTTAAATCTTGATTTGAATTCCATCCTTTAATGTATCCCATCATGCGATATTGCAATAATTTGAATGTTTTCCAGTTAATGAATGAGATTTCCATTTGTTTTGATTTTTTTTATAATTTCCAAAGTCAAATAGTTTTGGGGAAAAAAATCTGTAAATAAAACTAAAATAAGAGATGGTTTTTTTTTAAATAATATTACGAAATTTTAAGTCAGAATGAAATCTAATTAAAATGACTGTAATAGCTTCCTTTTACAAATTATTTAACAAAGCGAAAAGCGAATTAATATCTACTTATCTGATACATGAAAAATCAAATCATTAAAATGAAAAATCAAACTTCAAAAAATAAAAAAATAAGAGAAAACAAAATAAATGAAGTAAAAAATAGAAAAAATAATGAGCTATTTTTACGCAAAACATTTCTTTATAAGGTAAACAGAGTATAAAAGATATTGGTTCAAAATAACGAAGACATATTCATAAAGAAGAGAGAGAAAAAAATAGTAGTTGAAAATACACACTTAAAAGTTTCTTTACAAAGACATTAGTAAAATAACTGCATATATATCAATTTGTACTCTAGAAATTTTAAGAATCGCATAGAGGAATATAATAATCAAAAACAATATATAAAATAATGAAATTATACAAAATTCTGTGAGAAAAATTGTCATAAACATTATTGTCATCATAACATTGTCACTCTTCAAATCTTCTCAATTTTAAACCTGATTTCTAATCAGGTTTAAAATTAAAAACATGTGAAGAGTTCAATATTTTGTCCGAGTTTGTATTTGCGCAACGACAACATATTTACTTTTCAGCATTTGAGTAGTAGCTCATTGAAGTATTTAACTGCATCAGGTTGTTCAATTCTCTTTTTGTACGGGGATTTGAAATGAAAATTTGGAGTCAAGAAATTTCATGAGCATTTGAAGGAGTTCTGAAATGACAAGAGGACAGGGCGGCACGAAGAGAAGGGGGGGGGGGAATTTCTTGGTCGCATGCACAATCGATTCAGCTAATTTGAATCATTCTTCAAAATAGCTTGGAAATGGGCCATGTTTAATCTATACTTATATAAAGCTCAATGTGTGTGTTTGTGTGTGTGTGTGTTGGCGCTCTACAGACCAGATCGTTTGACCTACAGCTACAAAATTTGGCATATGTATAACTTGGAGGTTGGGAATGTGCACCTGGGGTTCCTTTTTTTGAATTTTTAATTAGAATTTTAATTATTAATTAAAAACTAACTTTCCCGCCAAAAAATCTTTTGATTTTCCCCACCGCCAAATGAGTAAGGCTTCACCCCCCCCCAACAATAATGAGGCTAGGCTTAACATTTTTCGGTGGATTATTTCAAACGATTCTGTTTATTTTCTTAATGTTTGATGCATTTAAAATTAAACATTGTTAATTAATCGATCTTTCAGATTCATTCTGAAGTACTTTTGAATAAAAATAAAACAGAATAAAGGAAATTAAAAATTTCTAATCCGCGTAGCGTTACCCCAAATTCACGCATTTGAGCTACCGTAACTGGTGTTGAAAATTCACGCATGCACATTGTGTTCTGATTGTTCACAATTATTACCAACGGATGAGGTCTAGATTTTAATTACTTTTAGGTTAGTTGTATGCTTTTGTAATTAAATTGTATTTATGTTAGTTATATATTTTTTTGTATATGTTTATAGTTTTAAGTACATCGTTTTTTAAGTAGTTTTTTTAACCTGTTTTCAACCGATTATTTTAAACGATTCGTTTTATTTTCTTAGTGTTTGATGCATTTAAAATTAAACATTGTTAATGAATCGATCTGTTCATGATGAATTTGAGAAAATTTTGTTGACAAATTCTTGAGATAATACATAAAATAAGAAAGATATTCTTTAGTGCCCATAAAGTTTAAACGCTCAGTGACTCTGTTTTCAGTAATCATATTATTAAAATCTGCTTCGTTTCAGTAAAAAATATTATTATATTAATTTCAGATTAATCCTTTCCACTTTAATTTAAAGCATAAATTCTACGGGAGCAAACAGAAAATTAGAGAGATAAATATTATGTTATGACTGAAGGCCTTTATAATATTATGAGTGATTTATATGATAATCAAAATTTGAAGTTTTAAAATATTTTGATGAAGAAGCTATTAAAGTAGGAAATGCATAAAATATTTAGTTATTAAATTTTAACGAACATTAAGATTGGCGAACCGGCTGGTCGCCAAAGGTGGCTAGTTATAAATAAAATTTCCTTCCTTGACCATTACTTAGGAATTGGTGGTACCTTCGTTACATGGCAAAAATTTGACAGATAGTTATTCCTTCTTCCCATTCTATTTGCGAGAATTGTAAAAATAAATATATTAGGCATTTCTTTAAACAACTTATTGGCATTTGTAGATCAGTACGAGTTCCTCCAATCGTAGCTCTTTTATTACTCTCTAGTATATGTAGTATAGAGAAAGTATAGTAATAGCAAAAAAAAAAAAAAAAAAAAAAAATCGAACTCGAGATTTTGTCAAATCTCCATGTTTTTAGACCTCCCTGAGCTCGATAAATGCATTTTTGGAAAATGTCCGTCTGTCTGTTTAGGACAGAGATAACTGAAAAACGCTTTGAGTTAGACGGTTGAAATTTGGTATACGGTTTCTACATCAAATTTGGAGATTTCTGTCACATTTTGAGTAAAATTTGTACAGAGGAAGTCCGGCTGTTCGAATATAAGTTAACACGATAGCTAGAAAACGAAGTGATCTATATTAGAGATTGCAATACCGGACCAAAATTTCAATATCGGTATTCGGTATTTTTTAAATCTTAATACCGAGATACCGGTTTTAATACCGGTATTAGAAATTTTAGAAAAAGAAAGAAAACACAGGTGTTTCTTTGTTTTATTTGCCAGTTTTGTTAGAGAGTGTAAATATCACAAAAAACAATTTGTAACTTATAAATTATAACAGTATATAATCACAAAAAAGTAAAGAAACATCTTATTTATTTAAATCACAAAAAAGTGTAAATATCATTATTCAGTTTGTGGTACTATTACAAATTTTTGAAATGTGATCTTAAAAAACATAATACATCAATTGTACTATCATTAATCCTGAAAAGTAATTTTGTGTAAAAATTACCAGCTTTCGAAAACGCTCTTTCGGCATCTATGCTAATTGGTGGTACTGTTAGTAATGCGCGATTTACTTTTTCCAAGTATTTACCTCTAAATCCCTCATCTTCAAATAAATCGATTTCTCGTCGGATGGTTTGGGATATAGATGATTTCTGTATTGCATTTTGGTTCGTTGATAGTTTTTTATTTATCGCTAATTCTAATTTTTGTTCAAGATACAACTCTTTATCACTATCGACAGTAGTGACATCATAATCTTCGATAACTGTACCGAATTCTTCTGAATGTGGATAGGTTTGTGGGTTAAAAATTTTAAGAAAATTTACTCTAAACTTTATCAGATTTGAATTGGTTATTTTCTTTTCTTCTTTTTCATTTTCATTTTTAAAATCATTATAATTATGTAAATACCATAAGACAATTTCCATTTCGGTATGCCTTTCTTCTGTGAGATTTTCCAAAGTAATATATAATTCTTCAGATAGTGATGTGTGCTGTTCTTTCAGTGACTGCAACATGAAATTTATTGTTGCATTATCTGTTAATAAGATAGATAAGAGCTGATATAGTTCTGGATATTAAGTCGAATTCACTATCTGAAAAATTAATTTACAGGTTTAAGTCGATTATTGCTTTTTGGATTGGATTTTCCAGTTTCAAAAATCGTTCCATCATTAGGAGTAAACTGTTCCAACGTGTTTTAGAATCTAATATTAACATATATTCTGTTTTATTTTCAGTTAGTATGTATTTTAATAATATGTCATCTTTTATAGAGGAACGTTTAAATATCTTAACAATTTTTCGAACTTTATAAATTATAGGAAGCAATTCTTGATGGATTAATATTTCATCCTCATTAGCAATATCTTCTTCAACAATTACATTGTCATTATTTTCATTGTCAATATCACTGTCACTCTTACTCTTTTCAAAGTTGGAATCCGAAGTTTCTATAACCACAGTATTTGGATTCTTCTGTTCTTTATTTTTTTGGAATAATACATCTATTACTCCTAATTGAATTCCATGTACATAGCACAAATGCTGATTTTCACCAATCCACTTTCCAACTTTTTTCATAATTGTTGCTCCATCTGCCGTTATGGATACAATATTTTCTTTCAGGGATAACCCATGTTTCGCTAATTTAGATTTAAGCAATTAATTAAGCCATTCATTAGCCAATTAATTTCTCCCGTTAGGGAGACATAAAAACAAAAACGTATACTATTTTGCTATGTTCGCGATACCTGAACATATAGTGGAGACCATTTTAAAAATTTCTAGTAATTACCGATAAACCGGTATTTAAACTTGTGAATACCGGTATTCCAAAATTGTACAAATGGCTCAAAATACCGGTATTCGGTATCCTGGTATACCGGTATTGCAATCCCTATTCTAGATAGAAAAAATTCGGTACATAGATTTTACATCTTTAGTATAAACTACTTTTTCGTGTAATCCAACGAGGAGTCGATCATCTGCCAGTCCATACTTTCAGAAACGTATAAAGGCGATAGCTAAAAGAAAAATGACTTAAATATATCAAATTTAGTATGTTTTTTAAATTTTGTATCTTTTAGTTTTATGTCAAATTTTTGTTTCAACTGATAGGGAAGAACATTTCTGAAGTCCAAATTCGATTTTTGGATATTTTTGACCTTATTCCAGGGATTAATCGCCAAACCACTCGCCATTCAATAAAAATGTCGAATTCAAGTCAAAGGTTAATATTTCATGACTATTGTACGCGAATGCCATTCAAGGCGAATGCCATTCAATATTTCATGACTATTGTACGCGAATGCCATTCAAGGCGCTCCCTGGGACTTTATTAGAGAATAAGAGAGAAAGTTTTGAGGAGACCACTTCCATTGGTTCTTTTTTTGCTAGCTTGTCAGCTTTTTCATTCCTAAAATGACCATCGTGTGGTTTTTTTTCCAGTTACATTTCAGTAAAGTTTGGATTGTTATTTTAAGAATTTTGATACCTGAAGCATTGGAGCGCTATTACACCAGATGTTGTAACTATTGCTTTGTTCTATTTTCCGTATTATAACTTCGCGTATTGTCTAGAGCTCTGCTTGAAACATTTTATTCTCTAGTTGTAAATTGACTATCTATTCAGATAATTTTGTGTTATGCCGCAAAGCCACGAAGATGCTATCTGCTCTTCCCTAACAGAATCGTAATTTGGAGCGCCCGTTACTATCGAGTTAAATAATAATAATAATAAAACGAGAAGTGAAAAAAAAATCAGCTCTTTGGATTAAAGCTTCGGAATTTTGCAAATACGCACCTCTTCAAAATTCAATTTTACAACCCAGCTTCCACCATGTCTGATCGAACACAAAAAAAATTAAAAAAAAATTAACAATTTCTTTATTCTATTTCTATTATATTCTACATATTTTTTTAACATAAAAGTGCCGTAATATATTTTATATTTGAATTAATATGTACATGTGCATAAATTACTAATTAATATGCACATGTACATAAATTACTAATTAATATGTACATGTGTATAAATTACAAAATTAATGTACATAATTTAGTACAAATTATGTACTAAAATGTACTTAAATTACTGTTGAGTTTTAATTGTGTTTTGTATTTTATTTAACATCTTAAGTTTTTTTTATTTAATGAATACAAAATATGAATTATAATTCATAGTAAAAGAAAAGTATTATTCAAGTATACATTCTTATGACTCATATAAATTAATAAACAGTACTTTTACAATTATGCATTCAACTGACATAAATATGTTATTTTGATATCTAAACATTCTATGTCATTTATTTGCAACAAATTTGTCAATAATTTTGGTTTAATAAACAATTCTTAAAATATCATATTCAATGAATAAAATATTTAATTCTTTCAACCAGTTGTAAAAATGTACAATAGTAAATGATTTTTTTCTTTACTTTTTTATGTAAAAATTCCTATCACTTTCAAGTACAAACCCTAATCATATTTTTACTTTTACCATTCTTCATATTATAATCAAATAATTTATTTATTCGAAATTAAAATAAAACCGCACATTGATTTTTAGGATCAGTGTCGCTTAAGGCACTCATGGATTACACACACACACACACACACACACACACACACACACACACACACACACACACACACACACACGCACGCACGCACGCAAGGATATCTCTTAATCTAATTTAAATCCTCTAACTATTTCTTATTTTTCCGTACATACGCAGATATATGTTGTTGTTTTGCTTGTTATTGTGATACCAATCTTTATCCAATTTGTAAGATAAACAGATTTGTAACTTTAAATTCTCAAGTTTTTTTTATGTGTATTATATGAACTCGAAGTGAACTCATTTAAAATTGAATTCATTTGTTTTATTTTATATATCAAGTGTATTTATATTTTGTAAAAACTGTTTTTATGCATTTTTATTATTTTCTCATAAATGAAATATACATAGAGGTAGTTTTGTAATCGTCGAAAAATTAGAAATCGCCGTATTTCCACGTTTCGCATCTTTCTGAGTTCAAAATTAAGTTCATGAATCATGGTGATCTGTCTGTGAATACAATAATTCAAAATAATTTTGAACAGACGGATGAAATTTAGTATATGGATTTCACTTCAAATTCGTATATTTCTATCAAATTTTGAACGAAATCCAGTCAGAGGAAGTCTGCCTACCTATAGTCTGATTACAATTGAACGCGATAATTAAAGAGACAGATAGATAAAATTTAGTTCACAGGTTAGCTAAAATGCAAATCCATATCAGAATTTAATGAAAACTGTCAAGGTATTTATTAATCGTCGGTTTGTCTATACTTTTGTTTTCATGTAAATGTAATAATTCAAAAAATTAAATGAAATTTGGTATGTGAATTGTGATTGCAATTGTAGTTCTATATCAAAGTTTGGTTTTAGTCGGGCTGGAAAAAAAGGTATTTAAAATGCATCACTAAATACGAAATACTCAATTGTCATGGGTGGGACAGTGAAAATAAAATCGAGTACTTGTAGTGTTCACAGTCTTGTCCAAAGCCCATATTTTTATACGCAAAGGAAAGGGAATAACACATTTTAGAAAGCGTGGGAGAAAGTATTGGGAGGGGGGGGGGGAATCATGCCAGCTGGTTTAACCTGACCCTCTTTCATACGTGTAAAAATAGAATTTTTTTAATCGATCCTTCACTCACTTCTTGATATGCTATATTTTTCTAGTCTTGTAGTCTGAGATGTTCTCAATGAAAACACTAATACTTTCAGAATTCATTTATCTAATTAGTACATTAACTTTATGCAATACTGATTCCACACAAGGGTTGCTATCTTTTAAGAAATGTAGGAAAAGTTAATATAAAGATATTAAAAACTTTATAATAATGAGTAGAATTTAAGAAATGAAATGTGGAAAATGACAATAACAAGAAATATTTCTGTTTACCACACTGAGTTTTTACAAACCTTTTTTTATTAAATTGTTTGAATATAATATCATTTAAGAATGATAAATTTATTAATATATTTTCTATTTAATTTTTCTTTAGAAACTAATAACTAATTTTCTTTTGGTGTTGTAAAGCTCCTTAATTCAGATACATTGTCATAGTAAGAAGATGCTTTTATCTATAAATGTGCGCATTGTTTTCTATTAGTTGACCCATTTGTAAAATCTATGCTATGGTAAGAATCAAAAAGGTCCACTTAGTCTTAATTGTCTGCTAATTTTGTAGTTAAGATTCAACTCACAAAATCAAATGGCTTGTATATTTGCTGAGAGATGAGTTCATTTATTTCAATGTCAATAAGTGACTGTGTTACGAAGCTGCTTTCCTTGTAACAGCAAGAAACTTTTAACAATGAAATTTTCTTTGTACCCAATAAAGAAAACCGGTTGTTTGTTTAAATCACAGGAAGACGTCATTTCCTGCAAGGACAAGTATCTAGATTTAGATAAAGATCGATAAAAATGTCCAGCCAAGCATACATTGAAAAATTAATTGAATGAACAAAGAAGAAAATTTTAACCTTGAGATTAATATCTGTATCATAATTTCATAGTGCCATTGTTATATTTTCTTATTTTAACTGTCATAATGAGTACCAAGGAACTGATATGCGAAACCTCGAAAAAATATAAAGTACCTTGTTATATTACGCTCCATAAATTTATGACAAGTCAAATTGTATTCCGCGAACAGCCAAATGAATACTGAGTTACAGTACCTTTTGTATATATTTTTATATCTTCTAATAGAGGAGAATGTCTATGTAAATATGGATCTGCACGCTGGCACTCTGTAAGTTAGATCGTTTGTTGTAGAGCTACTAAATTTGGCATAAATATAATATAGAGGGTACAAATATACACTTCGGAGTGTCTTTTTTAAATTTTAGTTGTAATTTTCATTAATAGAAAACTAAGAGAGATTTTTACATTTACCCGCATTATTTCTTAAAATATTAATGAACCAAATAGATTTTTTACGCTATTTTAAAATACAAAAACATTCTTTTTCAATTTAGTTGTGAAAAAATTGTTCCAGAATTTTAGCAATTTGTTTAAAAAAATCCTTTCGCATTATTTTCAACAATAGTTTTCATAGTTGTAATGAAATTTCAATATTTTAAATTGCTTCATTAAATATCTAACAGCATGATTTTTTTCTATTTTTTAAAGTAAAGAAGAAAGATATTATTCACTGTCTGCGAATTAGATATGAGGAATGAAGAAAAGAATTTAGAGAAAGTCAAATTCATTGTGCAATTAGAAGCTAGATTACTCGCGTATTTTAAGGTAACTTCTAATTATGCATACTTTTTGATGACCCTATGATATCATGGTTTTTGACAATATTCCGAAAGCTCATGAATATGATAAGCAGAACAAGTATAATATTATTTAAAAAAAAACCACCGTTTGCATGTTTATCCCAATTTGTGTAAAAATATTTTGTTAATGCAGTCATAAACATTTGATTATACATAAATCATGTCGGTGAATAAATTATTCTCCAAGGGCGGCTAGTATCGAATAAAAACCAAAGTTAAAATAAGGAAAAGAAATAGAGAAGTAAACTTCGGTATAAAATAATATTGCTTTAGCGCAGGATCTTAAGAACAATATACTATTTCATTCGAAACGTTCAAGGTAACTAGATTTGCTTTGTTCCTTTTTTAGCAACATACTTTGGGAGAGGAGAAGCGGTCATTTTCTTATAAGTGGTCTTTCCAAAACTTTCTTTCATATTCACTAACAAATGTGCTTTCCTCCTACCCCGCATAATATTGGGCCAAACCGTGAGCATTTCGAATGCTCACCTTTTTATTTTTGGCGTTTCGGGAATGAGTGTATTATTCTGCATAGTATACATTTGGGGCATCTTTTGGATAGACCGAAACACAGAACTGCAATTTTAGTAATAAGATCCTGTATCAAATTTCGTTTATCTAAGTCGTTATATTCCCGAGTTATTGCGATCCGAGTATGCGAATGTTAGAGCCGACAGACGGTAAGCATTTCGAAAGATGTAGTTGAAAAATAATTCCAAAAATATTTTGGAAGTCAGGGATGTCTGAAACATCTGAATAATACATAAGTGAAATATGCAAAGAAAAGTCTAGTCATCTTACTTAATTAGACCTCTTGATTTTGACAAGGTTTTTATTTTCGAGGTGTTTTATTATTATACGAGGTATTTTTTTTTATCTTCAAGTCTCATCCAGAGACATTTCTGAACTCGAATTTTTTTTCTTTTTAATTATATCTATATGTTGTTCTGCCTGTCGCAATAATTGAAAAACGTTTTGAAAAGGTGAGGTTGAAATTATGTGTGTGGTCTTTACACCAAATTTATAGATTTATCAAATTTTGAATCAAATCGAATCAAAGAAAGCTTGTATGGCTATCCGCTCAAGAGTCAATGGACAAGATAACTATAAAGCATAAGGAGCTAGATGAATAGAATTTGGTTCTGAATTTCAGTATCTAAAGTGCAGATGCATATCAGATTTTGAAGTAAATCTTTCGATGGTTTGACCATCTGTCAGTTAATGCATTCCAATCATGAATGCAAGTAACTTATAGCAACTCCGACATATGTTAGGAGATGCAGAGCATGATAGAAAGAGAACGATTAAGGTGATTCAACATTATCTAAATAAATGAGAAAGTTGAGGGGGGGGGGAATCTTAACACTAGTTTTATAGATAATACACGTTTTGTATTGGAAATAGTTTTGAAGTTTGCTAAGGATGGATCCACAAAGCTTATCTTCAAGAAATATCCTCTGATGTATCGATATGTGTCTCGTTTCTAGTTGGAATGCACTATTTTCTTTGCTCTAGTGAAATAAATAGCAATCCGATGTGATATTTAATGAAATAAACCAATTTCGGATTTACGTTAATTAGTTTCAAATAATTGTTTCGTCAAAAAGGATATTTTAAAATAAATAAGACATAGAAAGTTTGAAGGAATTCTGTAAGATAATAATTGTAATGATGAGCTAATTATTTTTATATATTACATGAAATGCCCTTTTATTTATTCAAATTGGAAATAAATGGCAAATCATTGCCATGAAACATACAAAAGACTGATTTTTATTATTTATTACTGTTATAATAAGGGTTCATAAAACAAGCGATTCAATTTAGTTGTAGAAACTTTTTTATTCATGCTCTAATTATATTGGATAATTTTTTTATTGTGTGCAGTTTAACCCAGATGCATTTTGTTCCCAAAACCCCACTCTTTAAATAAACCAAGCATTTCAGAATTCTTTTCCTTAAATGAACGCAAAACGCTTGTTTTGAAATATAGTTTAACAAATATGGAATAAAACTTTCATTGCTTTAGTTTTTTTCTCTAATATACACAGTTTATTTTTTTAAATGCAAATTTGTTAGCTATGAAATTTAATTGTTAATAAAATGGATAATGATTGCTTTCAAGCTTAATTAGCATACTTGTTTGCTTATTAAAAAGTGTTGAGATAAATTATTGAGTAACTGAAGTAATTTAAATAATCTCTCTATATGTAGAAATTAATACTATTTGTCAGAACATGATAAACATTAAAAAATTGTTAGGTGAAAAGAGGGGAAATCTATAATTTCTAAACAATAGCAACTCTGAACGGAAATATAATTATTTTGTGCGTGTACACTATTTAAAATTATTTTTTCTTCAACTTTATTTAATTAATTAAAACCCACAAGACATTTAATAATTATTACTATTCGGCATAGTGATAATAAATGTTATCAAATGATATACAATAAAATAAAGATAAAATTGTTTAACCGATCATCATAAATTTGTCTCAAGATTTTATTACAAATTTTCTCATTCCATAGCTTCAGATATTTTTGTTAATTAATAAAAAATATAGCGGTTAGAAAAAAAAATAAGTAAAGCAGCTTTTTCAAGAATATTTACCTAGGCAAAATAAATAAATAAAAATATTTTTGAAAAAATCAACCACTTTTCTTAAATCAAATTTTACGAAATAATTTTTTTCCTCAATGACTATCTAAAACGGAAGAAATATTCACAATTATTCCCTACCCGTTTCGGTTGAGCACTCAGTAGGCTCATGCAATATCATATTTAATGAAAAGTCTTGCTTTCTAAGATAAATTGCATCTTATCAGACAAAAAAAAAAAAAAAAGAGTCCGATTTAAAATTACATTTGCACAATAAACATAAAATATTAAAATTTTGAAGTTTTATTTAAAAGTGACGAATAAAGATTGTGGCAGCGATCTCTTTCATTTTGCGCTATTTCGTGAAAGTTTTGGATGGAAAGGAATTGGCGACCGATGATGACAAATGCAGCTTGGAGAGAGGGGAAGCAAACATTTTCGTATGATATAAAAAATGGTAAAATTGGTATAGTGATGATGGCTGAGGGACTCAGATTCCTTATTATTCAATTGTTTTGGCGAAATAGATTCAGTTATTAAACTGCGAACCTTGTCTTTGATATATATATATATATATATATATATATATATATATATATATATATATATATATATATATGTGTGTGTGTGTGTGTGTGTGTGTGTGTGTGTGTGTGTGTGTGTGTGTGTGTGTGTGTGTGTGTGTGTGTTAAGAGTTCTATCTTTCAGAACATTTTGGTACAGAAGTTTTAACAATACTAGTGAAACTTCCAGAATTATCAAGAAAAGACTGAAACAACGCCGATTAAATAAAAACAGAAACATTCTCTGCTAGAATATATAAAAAAAAAAAAACACGTACAAATGCAGCACTTTTTGATGCACATGAGGACAAAGAAACTTAAATTTTTTAAAAAAATGGAACAATTGCAGCTAACTAAGGGCAATGCCTATGCTTCTGGTTTTTTCAAAAAAAAAAAAAAAAAAATTACTTTGTTCCAATTCTTTTTCTACTATCTTTTAGTCTAATGTAATTTTTCTCAAATCAAAAAAAAAAAAAAAAAATTAAGCTTGTAAGCAGGATATTTTAAAAACTACTTATCTTCTTACACTGAAATTTCATGTGCATGCTAAAAATGAGTTGTACTATGATTTATATGTCAGTTTTTAGACAAATTATTCTCACAAAAATTTATATGAATGTTAATTAATTTTTTTCTTAAAATTTCACTTTTTTAAAAAATAGTTGCATTTAAAAAATGTTTTTTTACAAAAAGTTTATAAAATGTATGTATGACTGCAAAACTGAGCATTTTCTGCATTTCAATACTATATTAATTTTGTAAATTTTTTCCTATTTTTAAACTCAGAATCCTGCTCGAGTAAAATACTGATTTTTAAGATTTTGAAGAAATACCCAATTTATATATATATTTTAAATAATTTTATAGCTTTTTCTTCTTTAGATTATATGAAAACATGAGAAAATATTTTAATGAATATTCTATGGTTACAGTTTCAAATTTCACATTTGTTTCTTTTGTAAATTAGAAAGGTTGGAAAAAGGATCTTTTTTGTTAAGAGTCTTGATGCCTCTTAAGAGATTATTGATGATGCATCTAGAGCTCATGAGCCTTCATATGAAATAATATCTGGCGAAATGGAACCAGCGGTTTTCCCTAAGGGGTCTAATTCTTTGTTTTCCTTATTATTTCAAATATAAATACCTCTAATTCGCCTAAGATGGCTATTAAGGGCTTTATAATCAAAAGAAAAGATTTCAAAATAATTAAGGCAGAAGAATCAAAATTCAGAAAATTAGATATAATTACGAATCGAAAACAACGATATCGAATTGAAATCGGAGCAACAATGATCATAAATTAAAACAAATATTTAGAAATAGCTGCATCAATATTTTCTGATAATATTAATGGAATAACAATTGATTTGTTATTCCATCTTTAAATTAGATGCCCAGAAGCGAACAATTTCTTTGCACTCGGAGCCTATGATTAACATGTCTCTTTCAGATTTTATCACTTTAAATTATATCGATTGTTTGAGAAGCAATGTTTTGATTTCCGCTAAAGGTGTCTACGAATTCATTCAGGTGAGACGAACTGCTATTGTGCCATGGCAAACTAATTTTTCGTCTTGAAAGATGGATTATGCCAAACAGCGTTTTTGATATTATTATAAAATTGATCATTAGAGTTCTTCACGAGAGCTTATCAGCCTGATTGCTTGCAAATCTAAAAATTGATCTTTTTGCATTATCCTCTTCACAGAGCATTTTAAATTTTAATAATAGTGCAACCCTTCTCATTTTAAAGTTTTCGAATGGAAGTTATATAAAATGAGGGGAAAATGAATGCAGCGTAAGATTTGATGCAATGATTTATGAGGAAACCAATGTTTCCAAGTTTTCCACAAATACAATTAAAAATTCTATGTTATTAATTTTTATCTTAATCAAACTGTGGATTCCAAGAATTAATTGAGCTATCCCATAACTAAATAATTAGCAAAATATTGTTGTTGTTGTTTATGGCACTTGTCATAGACCAACCGCCGACGAAGTCAGCGATTAAGTTTGTGCAGTAGCTTCGGAGGGTAAGGCCCCTGAGCACCCGAGGGCAGAAGTCTGACTTCTAGCTCATACGAAGATGACACTCACACACTCGCTTGTACAGCCCCATTTTATCGATGGGGGGGGGGCTCTTTCACACACTACACACATAGAACATAGGGTAAAGAACCACACACACATAGAACCATGCCTGAACCAGGACTCAAACTCGGGACATCCAAATCACGCGGAAGACGCGCTAACCCTAGGCCAGAACGCCGGCTTAGCGAAATACTAAGTGCCAGATACCAGTTCTAACTAATGCATGGTCAATTCTGATCTTTTAAATCCAAATCAGTGTGAAACATAGCTTTCGGTTGCTCATAATTCTTTTTCACTACAAAAACGTTTAATAACTCTGAGAAAGCAAAATGTCATCCATCGTGGAATTCATTCCACTATTCATAAATTTCCGCTGAAATATCAGAAAAAAAAATGCTTCCAAAAAGTGCTTTTGCTTTTAGCACTTGATTTGTTTCATGTGAATATGCTCACAAATATATGATTAGAAATGATTTACTATAAAAATATTTCTAAAATAATGAAAAAAAAATAATGAAACATTTGTGGAAAAGGTAAAATTTCCTTTTTTTTGTTTTTAAATCTAATATATACTTTTTTGTCTGCTTGTGTAATTATACAAAATTATCAGTTTAAGTTATTTTTTATGCTCCTACGCTCTATTTTAGGCCTGATTCTTTTGAAATATCTTAATCGGAAATATTTAATATTATGTCTCGGTTATTATTAAAAACACAATTGGCTCTCTATAATCTAATGCTCTTTGCTTTTCAGGAATAAATTTTTATACATATAGGTAATATGCTAAAAAGTAATGAGTCTTTAATTTAGGATTCATAAAAAATATTTTTATTATGTTTATATTTAGGGACAATATAAAATCTTTTATAGTGGGAAATAATTATACCAATTTAATCCAAGTTGTTACTGAAATTCTATTTCCCCTATCTTATTTCGAATTTCTACAGTTTCATATCTATTAGTTTGTTTTTGAAGAATACAAAATTTTATCATGGGAATTGCCTGTAAAAAGTTTCCTGAAAGGGGATTACATCCACTATGATTTTGTTAATGTATAAAAATAAAAGTATGAAACTTATTTATGTGTTTATATTTTGCGCTGCATAATGTTTTGACATTGCAACTGCAGACTTCATAAATGGCTGTATTGATTAATTGCTTAAATAATCTTGCAATAAGACTTACTCTGTAATAAAAAAAATGTGTTCTAATCTAAAACTAAAATTAAAAGCAACAAACAATGAACCATAATATAAAAAAAATCATTCATGAAAGACAAAAGGCTAAAGTAAGTTTATATCTGAAATTTTTATTAAGGAAACATGCAAGAAAATTGAGAATTTCATTTATTTTATTTTTTAGTGCAATCATTGTTGGTAGTTTTGACATACTAAATTATGCAAAAGGCTTATTTTGATGTTTCACTTTTATTTATTATATTCATTATGTTTGTAAATATTTCTAGAATGACTCTCTTTTGTTAGAAGAATAATACCTGGCACAAATAGAGAGAAAAAAAATTAAAAAATTATCATGCGGATTAATTTTATTTGAATTGGACAATTATATCAAATAAAGGAAGTGAAATTTAAATTTAGAAATGAAAAAGTTTGTCTAGGGTGATCAGTGAAGCATGAAACAGACGTTCGCTTCTAGAAGGATGCTGAGGCCTTTGATAAAATGCATTCATTCCATCCAGAACGAGCGTTCCAACTAATTAAAGGTGGAAGTTGTTTGTGTTGCAACACTTGTTTCACGGTCTCTAGTTTGCATTGCACGCGAGACCTTTTCCACGAGTGAGCATTTTAGTTCAAGGTTAGTCCAAGTTGATTGACCAGAGCACAGCTTATAAATTCTAGAGAACAACCAAAAATAAGCCCCATGTTATCTAGGATCAGCAGCATAGATAAAAAGTGCTGATTATTGATCTGAAAGTGATTCTGAATTCATTCTTCTCAAATTCCAATCCAATTTTGTTTTAGCATTTTTTGCCCGATCTTATGTTTATATTTATGTTCAAAAAAGGATAGAATTAAAATTTTTGGTAAGGAAAAAACCAGCGACTAGTATGTGTAGAGAAATAATTCCCAATTGAAAAGCCAAACTTAGATGGCGTCTATGTTTGTCTCCGATGGTGTCTATTATCTATTCCCATAATGAAGGTAACGAATAACATAAAAAAATGACGAAAAGAGAATCAATTGATCAAAATTTTCATTTTCTATTTCAGAGCTGCTTAACTTATTTGTGTTAAATACATCGAAATTTGACTGTTTATGATAACCTTTATCTTCTATTGCACGTTTACAATGCATAATTATATGCATCTGTTAAAATTGTTATTGAAATCTGCATAGAAATTATTAAATTATTTTGAAATGATGATTGAATTAAAGTAGAATGATGACTGAATTATGTTAACATTAGGTACTGTTTATTTATCTTCTTTTATCGCTTATTTTCGGAACTTCTTTGTTATTTGTTCGTTTGGCCATGTTCTGTATTCTTATTGTATTATTCAAGTTTCTAGCGATTGATATTCTTATGGCAGCTAATATTTCTCTACAGTGATCTGAATAGGAATTCTTTATTTAGAGCTGATAGGGAGAAATAATGATTCTGTAACTAGTTAGGAATTCTTTAATTATACTATAATAATGAAAGAGAAAACATCTTGCTGTATCCGGCTGCCTATTCCATCAATATTAATAATTCTGCTGTAAATGGAATCGAATTTTTTTTCGAAGCAACAGGTGATAAAATTATCTTGAAAAGATCTGGGAAACATAATGCTAAATTGCTTGATATGAGATATTGTTTCGAAGACATTTAATGAAAAATATCAAAATAACATAAAAAGGAATCATTTGTAAAATTTAAGAAGGATTTTAGTTTCATCTGAAGGTTCAGAAAGATCTCATTTCACTAGTGTTTGTTTGAGTTTTATTGAAATATTTTTTTAATAATTTAAATTTTAAAAAACATTTCGGTGCTGTAATTGTATAAATGAATATTGCTTTTATCAACAATATGTTTTAAGAAACGTTTTTCTCCTAAAATTGTTTTAAGCTAAGAAAGTGGGAAGCAAAATTCTCACTGAATCCCTCCTTTTTAAGTATTATCGCCATCAATGCATCTACATCGATTCTACTTTCAGCTTACTTGTACTTTTTTATCTACTTAAAATTTCGATGCAGTTAAAAGAAAAAAAAAAGTATTTTCAATGATCGATCTGATGGGAAAATTGGTTTATAAAGATATCATTGTTTGATTGTTTATACTTAGCAATAAATACTCCACAATGAGTTTCATCAAATGCAGCTTATAGACATCCACTGTAATGACAAACGAGGTTGAATATTAAAGAATATTCTTTAAAATTTTAATATAATTTAATGTAAACTATCCCATGAAATTCTACTTATTGGTCTTTTGCATAGGTTTAATATAATTTGTTATATCATGTTAGTGCTACAATTGCCTAATTAATTTGTATAATATTAAAAGGACAATCGCTATATCTTTTTCACTATCATCAAATTTATTATTATTCTAACCTTTTTATCGAATCTTAAAACCGTTTAACTAATCTAGTAAATTTTCAAAAGTGCCAATATTTTGCACAATCGCTTATAAATTACATTGATTATTAGTCGGTTCAAGTAGTCAACTGGCTCATATAGTTGCCATGATTCCACCAAAACGTTTGAAGTTAAAGCTAAGTTATTTTAATTGCTTTACTTTTAGTTACAGTGTAAATGAACATTTCTAATGGAGACAATCCCGTAACGTCATGGGGCTGTTAAAAATCTAAATGTCCGGTTCTTCTATCTATCAAACTTCTCCTTACTGTAACTTCATTTTATTATTCAATTCGTAAACTACACAGTTATTAAACAGATATCTTGCTCTTTAGCTTTCAACAATGCAAGAAAATCACTCGATTAAATATTTGATGAAACAAAGAAGACTTTTTTGAATTTCAAGGCAGCAATGTAATCTATTGCTGAAAATTAGGCAAAAAAAATTACCAAAATTCAAAAAAAAAAAAAAAAAAAAAAAAAAAAATCCCACTGTAATTAAATTAATATCATTAAAAAAGACAATTTTTTAAATTTTGAAAAGGTGGGTAAAGCTTTTTTTTGTGCTGTTACATTTTTAAAAATTGACTTGGAAAAAACACTAAAATTTAACTTAATCTTTAATTATTTAAAATTCTAATTCAAATTTCATAAAACTCTCTTATAGGATTACATTTCTGGATTTCAAGGTATATATTTTTCTAATTTTGTAATTGTAAATCAGACTGTTTAGACTGTAGAGTGCCAAAATTTAGCTGAAACTAATTTTTTTTTTTTTGTCTTCAAAGTAGCTAAAACAAAAATTATAAATTTGGTGCAGCTGAAATTCTTTAACTTCGTCAGAATCAAACTCTGATTATAAGATACTATTAACCACTTGGAATAACATAAAATGCTCAAGGGAACGTTTGCTTTATTTTATTTGGTTGCTTTATGCAGCAAGAATATTTATGTCTTAGAGATACTTTTTGCCCTTCACCTCGTGCTTCTAGAATAATTCATAATTTCTTCTTTATATTTTCATTGTGTTTCTTTTTTGCCATTCCGTGTTCTGCCAAACTGGTTTTTTTTAAAACGATTAGGCAACAAAATTGTTCTCTCAGAGATGAACTAAAAAATTGAACAATTTGAAGAACTTAGCAACGTAAATGGAAAACGTTGTTTTGCTCAAAAATTCTTTTCTGATTCATGTCAATAAAACACTGCTTGTTTTTCACATTTATATGTCATTTCATCAGATTCGATTCATAGGTAGCCGTTGTAATGAATGATTACATATCGGTTCGGTTATACACGATTTTTCCCCTTTCTAAACTTTGCAATCGTTCTATTTGAGTCATTTTTTCTTCTTTTTTTCGATTGAAAGCAAATTTCTTTGCGGTTCTAATACCATTAATTTGGAATCAATCGCAATTGATGAACTGATCGAAGACGAATTGTCTGCTTCAATTTTAACAATGAGAAAGAATTTTTTCCGTTTTAATTTTTTAAAAACCAATGGATTCATTGGAAACATTTTGAGCTTATTTTGTTTGCTTAAACAGCAGTGAAAAGACATTCAATCAATTTGATTCGATTTAACTATAAATGAAGAGCATATTCGACTTTATTAAAACGTATAAAATACAGAACGTATAGTTAGCAAGCAGCTTCTCTTCTAATAATAAAGATTAATATGTGTGTTTCGGTGCTCTACATGTTAGACCGCTAAAAAAAATCTAGAACTATCAAACCTGACATATGTATATAACTTGGAAAGTGAAAATGTGGACTTTAGAGACATTTTTTTTTTGAAATTTTAAAAATTTAAAAATTTTGGGAATTTTTGGCATTTTTTGCAATAATTTCTGAAAATGTTTCAGCACAAAATTTATTTCTATATCATTTTAAAATTAGAAAACTATTTTTTTGTTGTGGAATTTGGTTTCTATTTTTTTTATCAATTTTTAAAAAAATGTGTTACACGTGCTTTACAACAGTATTTTACATTATTGAGGAGAAAAAAAATGAACAAGTTATTTTCATTGTTAATGCTAACATTTCATTTTGACTTTTTTCTATTGTTAATGATGAACGCATGAAGTTGGATTTATCTCTACTATGAATAAAAATGAATGTAGTGTTGGCTATCAACAAGCCAGACCGTTTAACGTACAGCTACCAAAATCTGGATATATATACCTTAGAGGTTAGAAATGTGCATAAGAGGAAAACTATAGTAAAAGATGCAACAGTTATTATAACTGTTTATATTAAAACTAAATTTGCTATTCTTCTTTCATTTATTTGAAAAAGAGGAATTATAAAAGATATAAAAAGTTTTAATTAGTAGATCTTTCAATAATAGAAAATTAAAAAGTAAAAATAATTTCTATTACCAAAATAAGTCATCTGACAATGTATAAATAGGAACAAGGAACATTTAATTTTTCAAGCTATGAGTATAATAAAAAAAGTAGAATGAAAAAATGAACTATTTCTTTAATTTAAAAGAAACACGAGAAACAGAAACATACAAAATTCAGTATTAGTATTATTAGTTATTTACGAATAATAAATATCGAATTTATTTTAAAAACTATTGTATGATTCGTTAAACGTAAATTACTTTAAAAACTATTGTATAATTCGTTAAATTTTATTCCAACGGAATTTCAGATAAAAACGTAAAATTTTCTGTTCTTAAATCTAAGTAGACCATAATAGCAAAGTTAAAACGTGAGAGAAAATATTTTTTTTTTTGAGGATTTATTAAAGATCTAGTTATAGAGTAAATTTTGCATGTAAATTTTTAATAATTTATTTATAGCAAATTATATGAGTGACACAAGTTTCTTCTATAAAGTAAAATATATAAATAATTCAACCTTGAACTTCTTTGTACAACATTTAGACATAAAGTCCTTTATATTATTTCGAAAAATATGATATTTAGAAGTTAAAAACATCGCAATTCTTTTACCAAACAATGAATGCATTATTAAACAATGAAAATGGAATCATTTTGATATGCCCATTTACTTATTACGTAAAGAATTAGTCACAAAATTCATAGTCTTCAAGTTGTGTTAAGCAGAAATGCATTATGAAGTTCTAAATAAAAAAAAATATTTCTAACATGAGATCCGCAACTGAAAGATAGAACTGTTAAACTTTTTCAAAATGTAAAGAGAACTAAATATTTATTTGTTAAAATAGAAAATTGGCTTTCTTCTTCTTATCTTATACACCGGCAATATTTTTCAATCATTCAGCACAAGCTATATTTTTTTTTATATATTAGAGTGTGTGTAGTATTATATCAAAACAAGTGCAACAAGAGTATTAGAATCAATGGCAAAACTAAAAATTACAAACCTTGTGGTATACAGATTAAGTTGGACTTATTTTTTTCTAAGCGAAAAATTACATAATGGGACCCCCTCCCCCCTCCCACTAAATTTTTCCTCTCTTTTAAATATTAGCAAAAAGTTAAGCCTTAACGTTCATCCCTTTATAACTAATACATTGATGAGATTTTGAAGAAAAGTGCGAAGAGCCGAGCTCTGAATTTGCATATTAAATTTTCTAATTAAAAACTGAAAAATGGCATTGATTCACAGGGTCAATAAAAACACTCGGATATGATATTTATGTTGATAATTTTCTTATAATTCATTCTTTTACTCTTTTTTATAAATTTCAAGAAATTTCACACATTCTTCTTATTGAATAAAATATCAGTTTTATATTCGATAATATCATCATAAAAATAAAGCGCTTAAAATATAAAAATAAATATTAGATCTAGTACTGAATGTTCTTGATCCAATTTTTCTGATCCCCCCCCCCAAAAAAAATCCAGAGCCTTACCTTTATCGGCATCCGATTTTTTCTCCGATTCCATTATCATGCTGATGAAGGGGGTCACGGAGGGAAACATAGCCCTCGCGATAGTGGACAGCATTTTGATTTCCTAACGGCGTTTGTAACTTCGAATACAACGAAATGAACTGTTCGGACAGCCCTGCTATGTAATCTCCATGGCCGCACGCGGATGGGAAGTAGTATCCAAGCAGGTAGTTGTCAATACGGAAGCCTTGCCCGAGAGAGCGGATGTTGCAATCGTTCCGAATGCCTCTCTTTATGAGAACGGGCCGTCCGATCGAGGTTCATCGGTCGATTTCAAAGAGACCTGGACGGACGAGTTTTTCTCCCTTTTCGCCTTCACGTTGTTGTTTCCCATTTTCCTACCCTTTCATCGAACGTCTTGTTGTTCCGAGTGATGCGGTCATAGATGAGCAGTTTCCGAATATTCGTTTTGAGGGTCAAGAGGTGTGCGAAGGGTACACGTGATACGGTTCCTAGATTTACTGATGCATCTTATATTTTCAAGGAATGTTAAGAATTTTTTTTGTCATGTATTTAATTTAATAGCATGTATCATGCATTTGTAAGAATGCAACACAAAACTTAAAATCAATGTTTTCTGACAGTTATGGGATTTGAGGTATTACGATATATAAATGTTATATAAATGTATAGAAATAAGTATTAAATAGAAACTGTATAATATTTCAGAAAGGAAATTAAGGTTTCTATATGATCTGTAAGGTTCTGTATGCTTAAATGATCACAATAAATATTCATTAGAATCAAGGAACCTATAAAAAAAATTCCATAATTGGAAATTTAAAAAAGTAAATTGGGCTCCAAGAAAAGAAAACATAACCTATAAATTTAGAAAGTTCTGAAGAAAAAAATATTTTACTTGTTTTATTGAAATTTTAAATTAAATTTATTAAAACTAAAGACTTTAAACTTGTTTTTCTCGAAATGTGGTTTTTCCAAAATTTTTCTTTTATACACGCGATTACAGAAATATTATAAAAGTATCAGTCTGAAATTTGGCATACATTTATTTTATAATAGTCTCAAAGGAATGAACCGAAATATCAATGCAATAATGAATTTTTATAAAGTCATGCACCTTTTTTTAAACTTTGAGAAAAGAGCAAAATTTCTCAAAAATCTAAGATGATATGCTAAAACTTATACAATTTACAAGAATGACACTCAGGAAGGTCTTAAACGTGCAGATTCTTCAAAATCTGGAGTTCGAATTTTTGTCGATTACTATACTTTGTATAAGAGAAAGTAAAAATATTAGTTCTCTAAGTATTATTGAAAATGATCACAGTTTTCTATTAATTATATTGAGAGCAATTTTCGATCCTGCCATCTTTTTAAAACAAAATATGCATCGAAAAACATTTCGTTTATAAATAATGATAACCTTTCCTTTTACTTCCCATTGTTATACCTAGAATATAAGCACACAGATATAAATAACTTTCTTCGGAAACATAGCTAAAAATGTTTTCAGAAGCGAGTCTTAGTAGTTGTTTTTCTTTTAGATATCGAAACATAATAGGAAATTTTGTTAGATTTCATGCTATGTATTATCCACAGAGGGCTCAGAATACTTTACATTACTTTATAGTTATTCTGTAGATATCATATATTACAATTTGAACTAAAAATAATATTCCTCTCAAATTCAGAATTTGAATGCTAAGAAGTTTCTTCTTATATCTGGAAACCTCTGATTTAAATATTTAAATTTCAAAGCATGTTCATGAATTTTCATGGATTAATAGAAGAAAACAACTGAGCGTTAAAAAAAAAGAGTTGATTGAAAAGAGTTCATTTTGAAATTTTCGATGTAGGTTTAAAGGTGGCACTAAATTTTTTTCCATGATAGTAAAATTTTTTGAGGAAGAACTATTGTATCTGCACATATTGTCTTTTTATTTATAATATTGCTAGTTTTTTCTGAAAAATAGTATAAAGATTGAGGCCGACAAATTATAGAATAGGCAAACAAAGATTGTTTGCACAATATTATATCTTTCAAAAATATTTGAGATTGTTTGCACAATATTATATCTTTCAAAAATATTTGAGATTGTTTGCACAATATTATATCTTTCAAAAATATTTGAAGAACTATATATTTGCGTTTTGAATAGAAGAAAAGATGATGAAAACAAATATACAAAGTCGAATTTTATAACTTATCATTAAGTTCTTAGCACTTGCAATCAAGAAAGACAGATATTTCAAGTATTTCTAAACATTCGATTCCATATGACCTGCTTTGTCATATACTTCAGCGTTTACTTTTCCGCTCTTTTTATAAACTTTTTGGAACGAATGCTATAGCAAATAAAATTTTCCTTCTTAACTTCACGCTTTAATAAGCAAGACTTTTAAAGTTTTAAATGTTAGTTTTTATGATCAATTTCTCATCGTCTTTGACCTAAATTAAAATAAATAACTAAAATCTGAGAAGTTGCATGTCCTCTTTCATTGCTTTGTATGTCATTGTCAAGGACGAATAATATCAGTTCCTGATTAAATACTGTTCTCATTCTATCTCACGATAAAAAATAATATATTTTATTATAAATTCATTAGTGAAAAATATTTAAAAAATTCAAAAATCTGTTTTACAAATAAATGTGCGTAGTTTTTTCTTTATTAAAATTGTAGAAGGACTTGAGAAGTAATGTGGGCCATTTTTCCAAAGATTATGCATCTTCTAAAGTCAAGAATTTCACAATTTTCTGCCTAATTTTGTTATATCTGCCATGCTTTCTCACTATTCCGTTGTTGAAAATGCAAATGAAATTAGAAAAATACTGCAAATAATATAGGAATTAGGAATAAAATCTTAAAATGCCAAATATCGGCTGCTGTCACAGGAAACATTCATAGACTATTACTAAAAAGTTATCTTCAAAAAAATTTTTTTACCTAAGAATTTTTTTCACTTATGACAATTATCCCTCCCTCAAATAATAATAAAAAATTTTCGTAATATTTTTTAAATGAAAATCTATCAACATTAATCTCTTTTATAGCTGATTTAACTTTAGTTGGCAACCAATTGTTTTTGGTGACCAGCCAGTTTGTCTGAATATTGGTTTGTGTTTAATTTCTATTAAATATATTATATCTAACTTGTTTATAATTTCTACAACGAAGTATTCTTAGGCATCAAGTTATGAAACGAATTATAGCCATATTATTTTAATTGCATTACACTTATTCTTTTATTATGTACATAAACCTTCATAAGGGAGAAAAGTCTACTAACATAATTCTACTATTATAAATATAAGTGTCAGGATAATCTATTTTCTAATAGCAAATGTTTTTTCACTTTATTGCTTCGCTTTCTTATTCTGCAGATAAGATAAACTGCTAAGATGTTAAACAGTTTCTTTCTTTAATTTAACAAAGGAAAGAAATCCCTCGTTTAAGTATTTGACGAAACATTAAATTGGTTTAACTTTTATTGCTGCAAAGATAAGCATAGAATATTTTTTAAAATTATCAAATTATATTTGTACGAACTGATATCATTAAAAAAATATTTCTTTACATTTTAAAATAATGTAAAAATTCTTTTTGAGCAAAAATATTTTAGAAGATTATGAAAAAAACACCAAAACATTGTTTAATTAAAAAATTCTTTTTAAAAAATCGCTTAAAGATGAACACTCCCGACTTCCAAAGTTTATTTGAATCAAAACTGACAGCACCAGATCAAACAATCTTAACAACTAACATTCGCCTATATTATTAGTAGAATTAAACCATTTAGGAAATAATAATAATAAAAAAAAACTGTCTAGAAATTAAGAATATTGAATAAAAAATAAAGTTCGATATTTTAAAGTAATCAAAATGATGGCGAAAGGTGAAAACTAAATACACACATAAAGCTATTATGATTGAACTAAACGGAAACTTCAGCTATCTATAATGTGCTGCGTACAAATAATAGTTTTATTCTGGAATCCAGATTTATTAAAAATAATGACAAATATGTTTTTAAATTTTATTTTCGTATTTGTTGATTCTTCATAAATTTTATTTTCGTATTTGTATATTTTTCATAAATTTTATTTTCGTATTTGTTTATTGTTCATATAATTATTCATATAATTTATTTTTGATAGCTTTTATTAAAGTTTTAAGCGACTTTTTAATAAAAGTCGTAAAATTGTCTCTACTTTTATTATTTGCGAACTTATATTTATTTTTACATTTGATTAATTTAAGTTTTAAAGGAATTTTGCATCTTTGGATGCGATTTTCTCGATTCTGGGAAAATCTTCTTTCTAAAAATTAATAAATAAAAATCTGATATATATTTTTGATTCAAATTTAGTATAATAAACCTAAATTTGTTCTGCAGTTTTTGAAGAACAGAATAAACAATCTGTTCATATAAAAAGATTTTATAGTTATTTTAATGCTTTATAATGTAAAAAATGAAAATTTCATATTATTAATCAGTTTAATTTCAATATTTAAAGATTAGATAGAAAGATAGAAATACAGCTTATTAGTAGTTTTATAGTATTTTTCAAAAAAAAAAAATCATCCTATGCCTAATCATATATCTTAACAAAACAAATGCTTTTAAATTTTTATTTCAGGATTATTTTAATGTAATTAAAATTCATATACTAATTTTTATAAATTCTCTAAGAAATTTGTATGCCAGTAATTTTTGTTGGCCTCTCATTAACTTCTTATTAATTTTTCTCCATCTATTAATAAAAGAACTCTTATAGCAAATTAGAATTAGAATAAAAATGCATACACATAATCAAAATTTCTCAAATTCTTCTCTTTAATTGTAGTACGAAAGAATCTAGAAGATAGAAAATAGTAGATAAGTGAGATGACGTTTTGAGTAAACCAGAACTCCTTGACAGACAGGAAGGTCGACTTCTATCATTCTAAAAGGCAATTAATTGAAGGAAATATACAAATAAAGAAAATGGACATTTTAATAAGCGTTTCGTTTTCAGTTTCAAAGCAATTATATCTTATTGCCCTATCATCAAGCAAAAAAAAAAAAAAAAAAAAAAAAAAAAATTTGGAAAGTATAGGTATGTTAGTATGGTATTCTTTAGAAATAATTATTTTAAAACTGACGATAAAAAATAAACCTTTGCTTATAATATTTTTAATGATGCTATTTAGGTTTTTATATATAATTAATCGCCCTTGACAACGAGCTTATGCATTTATAGAAATTAGAAAAAATTTGTGCGGACATGAAATTGGTATCATTAGAAGGCTTTTATTTTCCTATATAAGTAGTACAGAGAAATTATAGTAATCGTAAACGGAGATTTTGGCGAATCACCACGTTTTAGACCTGCCTGAGTTCTGAAAACATATTTTTGGCACGTCTGTCTGTCTGTGACAAAGATAACTCAAAAACGCTTTGGACTAGACGGTTGAATGTGGTATAAGGTCTTTACATCAAATTTGCAGGTTTCTGTCAAATGTTCAAAGGAAGTTCTCTGTCTGGCTGTTCGAATGTAAATTAACGCGATAATTACAAAACGAAAAGAGAAAGATAGATAAAATTCAATATTCAGAATTAATATCTATAGTCTAGACACCTATCAAATTTTGAGCCAAATCAATCAAGGGATTAACCGTTTGTTGGTCTATACTTTTAGAAACATGTAAACGCTACAGCTCAAAGATGCTGTTACTTAAATATTTCAAATTTGTTATGGAATTTTGTGACTACAAGTGTAGTTCTGTGTGAAATTTTTGTTTCATCGGTTGGGGAAAAAAGGCGTCTAAAACCCTAATTTGATTTTCGGATACTATTAACAGCATACCAGAAATTAATCGCCAAATTACTCGCCAAAGACTACATAATAGATTCAGTAAAAATGCTATACTCACGCCAAAGGTTAATATTTCGTAACTATTGTACATCAATGTGATGCAAGTCGTTATCTGGGATAACACCTTTATTAGAGAGTGCACGAGAAAATTTTGAGGAGACCACTTCCACTGGTTATGTATAGATATATACTGTATATTAATCAACTATCTAAAATTGATATTCAAAAGATTGATGGGTTTTATCCAATCATATGGATACCTTTGAATATATAGACCAAAGTAATGTAAAAGAAATGCATCAAACAAACTGAAATTCGAGCAACAAATTTATTTGAAGTGGCCGACTTATAAAATAGTACTAAATGCCTGGTGGCAAATTACTATTTAGAAATGTAAATATTGCACTGCCATTATAGAAAACTAGAGGGAATGGTCTCTCCGAAACTTTCTCGCACACTTCGCTAATTAGGGTGTTATCGCCTTTCTCTCAGTATAAAAAAAATGTGAACCTTGAACAATGTCATAAGCCCCCTTGTTCTCAGATTTTTATTTTTAATATTCCATATGAGTGTTTCATACTTTGTAGGGAAGAAAACAGATAATGCATTTTGAGCGCCTTTTTTTTAACCGATTAAAATCATAATTTGACTCTTAACTACAATTTTAGAAATAAGATCACATACCAATTTTCATTTATTTAAGTCATTACGTTTTTGAGTTAACGCGATGACATGTTTGCGAATGGACAAACAGACAGATGGTCAACCTTTAGATGGATTTAGTTCAAATTTTAGATCATAAAATTGTATAATAATTCAATTCAGTTAGCTTTGAACTAGCTAGTATCCATTAGCATTTGAACAGATAAGCGCACAAACTTCCTGTATATAGATTTCGTCAAAAATTTCGTTCAATCGTTCAAAATTACAATTTTGATGTCAAGGCTATATATAATATTTTATTTATCTTTCTCAAAGCGGTTTTGAGTTATCTGGTTTACAGACAAATATAATTCCAAAAATGTGCTTTTTTTCGGATTCTAAGAGATCTGAAACATTGAAAATTGTCAAAATCCAGAGTTCGAACTTTTTGAAGATTAGGAAACCTCTTTTTTTATATACTTTATATACGAGATAATGAAAACAGAATTACATGTGCTTTGAAAATGTTACTTTCCATCTTTTAGTGTTGTATCTACATAAATGATTTTTAATATTTCATTTTTTCTATCTATGATTCTAACAACATTTATTGCAGAATTTTTTTTTATATCAAGCATAACAAACAATCTTATATTCATATCCGATTTGATGTAAAATGAAAAATGTTTACTATTAGTTGAGAAAAATTTGAATTTTATTTATATTTGAAAAATTTCGAAAATATAAATGATTTTGCATGTTAAGAGTTTACAGGCCTCACTAATAATAATACACGGTTATGATTCAGGAAATTCTGAATATTTTGTTTCTTTTCTGCATGAAACAACAAAACTTAATTTGTTGTTACAAATATACATTATATTTTTATAACACTATAAAATACGCAATAGAATGATATAGTGATTCATACAGAAATAATTTTAATCAGCAAATAAAAAAATATTAAAGATCAAAATGAAAGCATATATAACTTAACAAATTCTAGAACATTCATTCTATTTTGTAAATGTTGCAAAGTGCGAAATTTTATTAAAAATGAATTTCTCGTAAGCAAATTCGATATTCAACACAAATCGACATTTTCCTTGAAACACAATTTTTTTATACAAACGAATCTTTATATTTTTATCTAAGAAATGTTATGACAAATATCATACATCCATTTTATGTCTATTTTTTATATGCTATCTTCGTTAACATCTCTTTAGGCCACAATGAACTAAGATAAAATTTCGGCTTTGAAACACGATTTGTCCATGAAATCGTTTCTGGTTCAAAACACGATTCCATTGAAGAATAATAGTCTATGTGAATTTGGTGTACTTAAAGTCTGATGTCACGGGTCAAACGGCCTCTCTTTGACGTAGTGTGGAAGTTTTGGAGATGGGGTGTCAACTCAGGCATCATCCTTGTTATCTGACAGGGGCTTAAAATAATGAAGTCTGTCCCCCAAATAGTCTTTTTTTTTTTTTTTTTTGCTTTCAAGCGGGACGTTAATATGACTAATGAGCTTCCCTATCTAATAATCTTAAAAGTGGCATTAGAGTACCAGTTTGTAGATTTTTAAACATTTGCGTAAAAACATGAACCCAGGGACAGTTTGAATGAAGCTGGCATCTTGTCTCGAAAATTATAATGTGTTTTTTGGTAATTTTTAGTATTTATATTCATATGATGCTCATTAATCTTTCAGTGAAATATAAGGAATAATTTTGTATCGTTGTCAAAGATACAAGAATCAATGAAGTTATAAATTCTTCTAATTTGTAATATTAAATTAACTTAATATAGTTTCCTTAGATATAAGTCTTATTTTTTTTAAGTAAATAAGGATAAAATAAGGATGAATTCATAATTCTAAACTACGGTGATATATCGAGAAAACTAACCATAAAAGAATTATTTCAAATATATTGAAATCTTCTCTTATTCTATTATATTTTATGGATCTTTTTTTTTTTTGATATTTATTTTTATATTATACAAATATTTGTTATTATTTTTGCCCGTGTAATTTATGAGTATATTTGATGAATTCCAAAATTGTTGCTTTGTAAAGCTAAATACTCTAGTATGAGAGAAATCAGTGGAAGGGATCTCTCTGAAATTTTCCAGCATAATTCCTAACAAAAGTGTTATCCCTTTGCACACAAATTGCGATTTTTGAGCAAAAATGAGCACGCGAAAAATGCTAATATCCTTATTTTCACTCATAAGCGTTTTGTACTTCGTAGTATTGTGAAAAAAACCGAGCATTCATTTTGAACAGCTATTTTTGTCCACTGATTGTAATCAAAATGTGACACAGAATTAAAATGTTATCAATAATATCACATATCAAATTATATTTGTCTAATTTTCGTTGCATTTTTGAATTATCATGTTTATATATATGCGAATGTACAGCCCGTCAGACAGTCAATGCCTTGACGGAATATGCTCAAAATCTGATATGGATCCACACTTTACATGCTAAAATTTCGCACTAAATTTTATCTTTCTCCTTACGCTTTTAATTATCGTGTGCACTTGTGCTCGGATACACATACAGTGGCTCAAAAAATTGAGAGTACACCTTACTTTTACTTGATAAATCCGACTTTCAATATGAATAACACATTACCGGGAAGTGCAAACTTGTTTTTATTTTTACACATAACAAATGGTTTAATTTAGAATAATAAAAAAAGAAAAATCAACGGAAAACTTCTAAACTGAAAAGTTTCAGAAGCATTTTAAATAAACATACTCAGAATTTTGCCTCAAAAAATTGAGAATACACCAATGAAATTTTTGCAATATCACGCATAGAAACAAATTGTCACTATTAATTTGCATGTCGTTTGGCTCTTATAATGACCTCTAAACGTCATGGTACCGATTTGACCCATTTTTGTGGGTATATGAAGATATTTTACCCCATTCTTCTTCCAACACTTATTTTAAATGGGTTTTATTTCTATTTTTTCCGTTTTTGAACCACTTTTTCGAGTACGTCCCACGAATATTCAATGGCATTGATGTTGGGGTACTGTGGTGATGTGTGTAACTGCTGTTTACAATGAAAAAGACACCATATTTTGATGTCACATGCATTCTGTTTGGGGTCGTTGTCCTGCTGAAAAATGGAATTTTCATCTAAACCCAAATTTTTATCACTTTCCTTTATATTGTTGCGACCATATGGTTCATCCAACTTGTTGCAGAAATTTTTCGAATCATAGCCAGAAGTGTAAGTGCTGAAACTGTGAGAAATGTAATTAGACAAGCTGGATATAAAACTCGTATTGTTAGAGATAAACCGTTCTGATGAACAACAAACTCAGAAAAAGCAGTTCTTACAAACTCAGAAAAAGCATTTGAAGTTTGCAAAAACTCATCAATTGAAGACCAATAAACTTTGAAAAAAGCTATATTTAGTAATGAAAGAAAACTCAACATTTTTGGCAGTGACAGCCATCGTACTGTATGGAGAAAGCCTAATACTGCTTTGGACCCAAAAAATTTACTTACTACAGTTAAACGTGATGGTGACTCCGTCATGATTTGAGGTTGTATGGCTTCATCCGGAGTAGGAAATTTAATTTTTATAGAAGACATTACAAACGATTTGGTTTACTTGGATATACTTCGCAGCAGTCAAAAGGAAAGTGCTAAAAATTTGGGTTTAATGGAAATTTCATTTTTCAGTAGGACAACGACCCCAAGCAGAAAGCACGTAACGTCAAAATATGTTGTTTTTTTCATTGTAAACAGCAGTTACACATCTCACCACAATACCCCAACATTAATGCCATTGAATATTCGTGGGACGTACTCGAAAAAGTGGTTCAAAAACGGAAAATTAGAAATAAAACCCATTTAAAACAAGTGTTGGAAGAAGAATGAGGTAAAATATCTTCATATGCTCACAAAAATTGGTCAAATCGGTACCATGATGTTTAGAGGCCATTATAAGCGCCAATAGACATGCACATTAATAGTGACACTTGGTTTCTATGCGTGATATTGCAAAAATTTCATTGGTGTATTCTCAATTTTTTGAGTCAAAATTCTGAGTATGTTTATTTAAAATGCTTCTGAAACTTTTCAGTTTAGAAGTTTTTCGTTGATTTTTCTTTATTTTTACTCTAAATTAAACCATTTGTTATGTGTAAAAATAAAAACATGTTTGCACTTCTCGGTAATGTGTTATTTATATTGAAAGTTGGATTTATCAAGTAAAAGTAAGGTGTACTCTCAATTTTTTGAGCCACTGTACATGTTTTTGGTGCATGAATTTCGTACACATTTTGAGAGAAATTCAAAAATTTGGTGTAAAGATCACGTATCAAATTTTATTCATCTAGATGAAAAATGTTTTAAAATTATCTTGTTCACAGACAGACAGTTCAAAAGATATATTTTTTCTACAATACTTTTATGTATACGAAGTATACACAGAGAAGTAATTGTAATGGAACAAAATAATTCTTCTTTACGAATTATTACCGAAAATCTTTTCATAATTTAGCAAAAACTTTTAAATGTTGTTATTTTAGACCAATAAATGACTACCTCGAAGAAAGACATTGTGTTGATTGAAGAATCATCTAATATCAATCAGTAACTGCAATATTCAAATTTTCATTATTTGGTTCAATTTCAGTCGTAACGAGAAAGTAATTTGACTAAGAAATTATCAAACGTCACTTATTACAGTTATTTCAGTTATTTACTTAGATGTAATTGACGAAAGTTTAATTTATTTATGCAATATTATGCAAAAGTACCGACATTTTAATTAATGTAAATTTTAATAAATAAAATTAAATGATGTGAAGGAAAAAATATTTCAAACTATGTCAAACATAATGAGCAAAATAATAGAAATTAAAATGAAATTCTCTTACTTTTGCGAATTTTCTTCATTTTTGGAGGCGGCTGCAATATAAATTTAACACTTTTTGTTATCCAAGAACTGCACCAAGACAAAATGGACCAGGATTCTATCTCCTTTCTGTCCATGATATGCTGATTTTGCGAGCTGTCATCTGTTATTTCAGCAGCCATCTCTTGGCACTAACTTTCAGCTGATCTAACGGTTCCAATGCTTCTCTAATGATAGAGTAGAGGCAATAAGTCGTGTAGAAAGAATCAGGATTAGGATTATATTTTCGTACTTTCTCAAACAAGTGAAAAAGTCTGCGGGAGAAGAGAAACTGTGTCATTTTGCTTTGAAAGGAAACTTTACATATGTTCCACAAGGAAGAAGCTGCGCATTCCACGGATGATTGGATATCAGTCTGGAATCAATTGGCGCTACCTGAATTATGCATTATCGAAATCATACCTAATAAAAAGTATCCATATTTTATATTAAAACTATTTGTAGGTTTTATTTAAGTCTGGTTAAAAATTTTAAGAATATTGTCCCCCCCCTCTTTTTTATAAAAAAAAAAATCTTTTTTAATCTCAGTATGTCGGCCAAGTTTTGAATGGCTGGTTAAACACGTTCCAAATACGCTGATAGTTTGTTTATTCGAAGAAATAAGAAGCATGTTAAAAATGAAAAAAAAAAAAATTCTAAAGAAGGAACTTGAAATTTTTTATTATTTTGTCAAATCAAGTGGAAACAAATATATTTACTTTCAATTTGGGGCATGCTTTCTTGCAAAGCAAATATAAGAATTCTTTACAAAATAAAAAGATATAAATCAACTATTCAATTGGTAATTTACAATATAAGTATAATAATATGAATATTTGCATGTTGTGCACTAGTTGAATAAAATCACGATCAAATGTGTTTTTGATGGTTCATTCGAATATTCTTAAATTTCTGGGAAGCAAGAAAGAAAAAAACAAATTATATTTCTCAATGTCTCAATGAATCTTATTCTGAATTGAAAGGAACCCTGAGAAGATGCTTAAAACCATGCTCTTCATACAGATTAGTGAGCCTCAAGTCGCTTGAGTTGTAAGAATGAACTTTTATATTTCATGTTAGGAATAGGACTAACTTCACACCAGACTCATCAAATCACATACCGTGGGAAAAAGGTTTCAGTGTTTCTTTCAAATGTGATAAACTCCGAGATCATAAAATTTAAGTTATCTCATCAATCATAATATTTTCTCATTTAAAAATTTTGCAACATGCATTAATCGATCTCTAAGGTTACTACATCGTGTATTATAGGATAATCCTATAAAATAACTTTGGGCTTTTCTCAGCTTAATGATTAAACTAAGTAACTTTATTTGACTTTTGTTAAGCAAAATGTCATCAAATTATATTTAACCGTATTTCTGCATTTTTAAAAAGTTATTTTGTCTTTCTATAGTAGTTTCAATTTTTTATTCGCAAGATCTGATGTCAGTCGTAGGTTTAAAAATTATTTCGAATTAATTTACAAACAGTTTAATCAATATGTTTAAATTTTTTTAATGCAAAATGAACGTTTATCCTTCTAATTCTCGAATTATATTTTACACTTTAAACGAAGAATAATTTTGAGCTTTAAAATTACATAAATTAAATTAACAAGCTTATTAAGAACATTAATCTTAACAATGTTTAAAGATTATTTCAATTAATATGTTACTCGATTTTCCATGCAAAAATAAAAGGTTTTCTTCTCTTAATATGTGAGTCATAATTTAATTTTTAAAAGAAAAATAATTATATTCATCCATAAGGTACCTGAATTGTAATTATAATTTAATTTTTAAGTGTTAAAATAATAACAAATATAATTTTAATGATAATAAATAATTTAAATAACTGTTATCATCTTAAAATCATTAAAAGTTTTAAAATTTTGAATTTTAATTGTAACAAATTATTTGTTATAACTCAACGAAGCTGTATTGATATTGAAAATTTCAGAGAGCAGCTGAAAGTAATAAAAATATGTCAGCAAACGTTCTCAGTATTAATAATAGAAAAGAAAAAAAATAGAAAGCAGGTGTTAATTTATGGAATGCGTAAGCAGATGATTCAAAATTTTTAATAACATGATACGGTATGATACGTGCACTGCATAATTTCATGAAGAAAGACTAATATTTTTTGAAGCTTAGATGAAGTTTGTTTTCCAATCAATCCTTTTAATGTTTCACTTATGATAATCATTATTTATCAATTGTGCAAGATGTCAAAATATATCTATCCTTTTTCCAATTTTTTAATACCATAATTGCCATTCTGGTTCTTATGTGTAGTATAAAATTATTGAAATATTTTTTATGATGTCAGTAATTATAATTGAATAATATTTGTAATTATTTGTTCTGCTTAAAAATAAAATTATGTTCAAGTATTCGGTAAATGAACATTTATTTTTGCACTATACAAGAGTTACTATTAATTAAAAACTATCTGTAAGTTGTTAATTTTATTTAAATACTTTTTATCATTTTTTAAAAAGAAAACGCCTTCATATCTTTAATTATTTTTCTTCTAAAAATTAAATTATAATTCAAGAATTTGGAGAATAAACATTTATTTTTGCATATAAAATGAAAAACATATTGATTATAATTATTTGAAAATTGTCAAATTAATTTAAAATAGTTTTGAAAGAAAATAAATAAAGAACTCTCAGTTTCACGACTGCTAAGTCGCCTTAACATCTGTGCTGTTCGGACTCTCTGAGACGAGAACATGTCATTAATATATAAGATATATTGAAAGTTTGAATGCCATTTCCTCAAACTAGCTGGCCAATGCACTTTAATATTTTATTGAATGGGCATTCTAAAAGTATACTACCATTATACTAAATTTCATCCCGAACTGAATTTCCCAACCTGTGTCCTCTTCTTGTTCGTTAAATAGGAATGTTTATTAAACAATTTCAGAATAGAAAATTTATTAAATATCAATTATAAGTATTATTTTCAGAATTTAACTTTTTTTACCAAATTTGCCTAAAATTGCTTGACAATTTAATTAACTGATTCTTTATAAGTTGTTGAAAGTGAGATACCATTTGAGTTATTACCAACAGTATAAAAATTTTGCATTTCTTTTTTGTTTCAGTGAAGTTCTTTTGAACTTGTTCCGATTTATTTTAACAGAACCTCGCTCGATACGTTTTACCAATTGTTTGTTGGTATATCTAAATAATGCAATAAGAATGGCCCTCAAACTACATTGGCATCGGCAAGCTTGAGTATCTCAATAAGAGAAATACAATTAATCCTTTAAGAAATCTCAATTCGAATGAATTAATTTTAATTATTTTTCTTTTAATTAATTAATTGTTATTAATTATTTAATTTAATTAAATTATTAATTAATTTATTATTTAATTATTTTTTTTCTTTTTCTCCCATAAACAAAAAGCTGGTGGAAATGCAGCATGGAGAGTCAGCTTATTACATTTACATATACATTAAGAACGGAAATATTGTTCTCAAATTTATTTCTGAGATATAGAGGTTATAATTATTAATTAATCCCCCTTACATTAATCATGCCTGGAGAATTATGGGTTTGGCAACTTATTCCGTTTAAAATTCAGAGTGTTTAGATTTCGGTATGCATAGCCGAGGATAAAGAAATTCTTGCTGATATGGCTTGGAAGTTAAAAAGAAAGCGCTGTCTCCATCATGGTTTAAAATAGACATAAAACTTGGATATGCTTAGAAAATTAATGTAAAACCAATCCTATGCAAAAAAAAGCGCAAAACAGAAATAAGTTGCAGCGACGACTTAACATCAAACGATGCGCTATGGATGATAAATAAGGAGACAGAATAATAGTCTAAGATCCTTATAAAAAAGATATTAGCCTAAAATATCACATATCATCAGAGAGGAATTGTATAAAAGGCACTAATAGACTTTAATTATACATTATTACATTTCGACACGGATGTCGAAATTGACATGGACCAGGAGTGTAATTGTTAAATTTTTTTCAAAACAATTTTAACCTGAAATTTTTGCGTATTTTCATTCTATTTGAAACTTATTAAAATTCATTTTAAGAATAAATCAGATTGCTTCTTAAATTTCAGAATTGTCTTTATAAATCACCTATAAGCCCTTCTTTATCGTAACACCTCATAATTAAACATTATGTAATTGACCACATGATGAATTTCCTTTTCACGCTTCTATTATTAAACAGCAATATTAAACAGCAACAGCAGATGAATTTGTTTATTTGAATGCATCCTGCCATCAAAGTCTCTTTAAATGCTCCGAGGTCATCCTCGAGTAAGTGGAGTTACGCGAAACGGTTTTCTAGATCGAGATGTTGCCTTTTCCGAATTAGAGACGTAAACAAAGTTGTCGATGCGTGTAACATTCGCGTTTTGTTTTTCAGACGCAGCCTACATTTAGACTGACAAAATAGTCATTGCACTTGCTCACATTAACGTTATTTGCTCATGAGCATTGTAGGGTGCAATACGAAATGAATAAAGTAAAAACATGTTTCGAATAAAATATAGTATTGGTGTATCTCGACAGATATTGTGCTAATGGATTCTCTGAAACCATAATATTAAAAAAAAAAAATTAAAATACCTATATTTAGTGTAATAAAAAGTTGAAAATAATTTTAAAATAAAATTCTAATTTTATTCATTTTTATGATATATACAGGTATTTAGAAATGTTTCACTCTCATAATATTCATTCTAGCTTACTTTCGGTGTCTAGAACTTTTATAGATATTATTTTGACATCCAGATTTTTGATTAAAAAAATTATTCTCAGCTTTTCAGTGCACTGATAAAAGCACGTTTTAAATTTTTTGGTCGGCCTTTTCACTTTTGAGAATAGTTTTCAATAAAACTTTATACTTAAAACAAAGGGCAAAAAAAAAAAAAAAAGAAGAAGAAGAAGAAGAAGAAGAAGCCAATAGGCCAGTCTCGCATACTGCTCTGATTGCGCCAAATTTTATTTTATATGAAAGCTCATAATTCCTAGATATACCGTCAATCGTCTCCTACAACCTATGATCCTTCATTTTAGAGAAAAATCTTGAAAACTTTGGCAGAATCCCAGGGTTTCAACCACTTGCACTGATTTTTTACAATTTCTATCTTATACTAAAGCTCATGGTCCCTACATACATCATCAAGGGTCGTCAGCTCGCCACCCTTTTCCATTTTCAAAAGATATAGCAACATACATTAAATTTTAACAAAGTCTGCAGACTCAACAACTGATAGATTTTGCAAATTTTATCGCCATTTAATTCTGGGACTTTGCAAGCATAATTAGATGCTCCATGCTTATTGTGCAAGCATAATTTAAAACAGCATTTTCTTTTGTTGTGATAAGATAAAACTCTCCAGATTTCGTGGTATAATTAAATTAATGTTATTTCTTTGATGTGCGAATAGTTGGTAACGGAGGCAATTCGTTATTAATAAATTGAAATTTTAAGAAAAAAAATTTAAAATTTTTGAGAATTTCCTTACACTTTAGCTCAAAAAAAAAACCTTACAGAAAAACTTTTTTTTAGAAATTTATGAAGTTCCTCTATCCCATTCACCAAGATATATTCGCATAAAAGAATTGAAATATTATAATTCGTAGTTCTTTTGAAATTTTACAGACTCAAATTCAGAAGAATTCTTGAAGTGCGACACCATTTTTTATTGATTCCTTTATTGAATTCTTGTTGCCTAAGAGTGTTTTTAAATTTTCACAAATTTATTACCGGATAATGCTGTTTATTATGGAGTAGAAATTTAATTAAAATTAATGAATTAATTCAATTTCGAAAATATTGCATTGTTCTAAATTTCAGAGCTCATGCGTTTTAAAAAGCGAGCGGAAAATTAAATACAACAATATATTTTTTCGTATAAGCAAGAAATAAAAGTTAAATAAAAACATGTTAGTATAAGAAGAGAGCATCGAGCTTGAGTTAAGCTTCGTTGTGTTGTGAAGAAAGTAATGTACTATCTCTAAAATTTCGCTTTTCTAGTAAATGGATTTAGTCCGAAATTTTATGTAGACATTCAATTTTGATATAAAAAAACACAAGTCAAATTTCCTCCGCCCAACTTTTTGTTCTTTTGAATCATCGGATCCACAAGCACGATGACTTGTGGATCCGCAAGTCAAGAAAAGATAGAAAGAATATCCCATTCAAAGAAAATTTGATATAAATTTTATATTAAAGCAGGAATAACTATATATTAAGTTTCATTGATGTAACTCATTGAGTTCTCAATTGATCATCTTCACATGCTTTTATGCATTAAGGGGATCATAATTACTTTTGATAGAAGTATAGCTTTTTTTTTCGGTTCAGAATTCGGTTCAAGTAAGAATGCTTAGGAACAAAATTTGCAGACATAAACATATGTTTCGATTTAAAATTATCTTATGGGATGAAGAGCAGGTACATATTTTTGTAAGAGCATAAATACGTCCAACAAATCACTTTAAACAATAATGTTTTTTACTAATTAGTCTCATTTACAAGAGCGTTTCCTGATTACCTCGATGTGTTCCAAATTACCCTACGGACTAAACTGAGGACACGAGTTTCGACTTCTTATCACAGTAATGAATTGATTTGAAATGATTACATTTGAAATAATAAGAAATTGCAATGCTACTACATATTGCTATTTACTGCCCGCTCTCAATTACCTTAAAATAGAGTTTTTAAAACGTTTTTCAGAAAAAATATCTTCTATTTTGTAGAATGTCGCATATAAACTATCATAACTATTTAATATCTCTAAATTGGAATATTGTATAATAATACTAACTCCAACTTTATAGGAAAATAAATCTTTATAATACTTCCCCAACGGATATTAAGGCATCGGACACTATTTAAAAATTCAGCATTGTCTATTCCAGAGAAGTTATCTCTCCACCAGATCCACGCCTCCATTTCTTATTAAAAAGAGTCAAAAATGTCTTCTTCATATTCCTCTCTCTCTTTCTCTCTCTGTATATATATATATAGCTCGCCTAATAGGTTTTTTAAAAATATTAATTGTTTATCTGACATATAATATTAAATATCATTGGGGGAATCATTCTTAGCACATTCTTAGATATAATATTAATTCTTAATAATGAATTATTCATAATCTATCAAATATAGGTTTTATTACATTAAAAGAGTGCTGCTATTTTTACAAGATTAACTACACAATGTTGAAAATTTTCTTTGGTAACCGGGAAGACTAATTTGCTTTCAAGGAGAAAGTCTGAAAACGAAAAATTTAGATTCCTTGTAACCTTTCTATCCTACAGATCCCAAATATACGTATATTAGAATTTTAACTTAAATAAAGTGCGAATAATGAAAACTTGCAAAAATTTAGTTTCTTTTTATTTCTCAATGTAATTGCAATTGAAATGAACACGCATTAGAAAATGATATATCAAAATACGGGAAGCGTGCTTCTTCTTTTCCCATTCTCTTTTCCTTTCTAGCAAGTGTTTGTCTTAAATTAGACTCGTTTCCCAATTCATTACATCTTCAACAGTGCGTACTATAATTATCTTTCCTAATTACTTCTTATGGGAATAATTCCCATTTACCCTGCCTGATCCTATTTATCGGTGAATAAATTTCCATAATAGAGGAACAACGATTTCCACCATGAGTTCGTTTCAATTAACTGAAACGGTATGCACTAGAAATGTTCAGTTAAAATTTATCCAAAACCTTTATTGGACTTTCGATAAAATTAAATTAAAATATTATCAAGCCTTTTTGAAACATAATGCTATATGGTTGGATTCACCTTGTAAAATCTCATCTGAAAAATTGCTATAGATATTCACAGAATATCTTTTGAATTGCAAGTTATATTAAATATATTCAAATATGAAACTATATAATTATGAAATTTGAAATAATGTAATTAATTTAATTTGTTTCTCTTTAGTCAGGAGTAGCCTTCAAAAAATTCTTTTACACTGAGCACTGGAGAATCCGAGTTTAACAAAGAAGTAATTTTCATAAATTCATGAAGCATCCTATATTGCTCCTTTTGGCAAGTTTAATGGTTTTACATGGAGCAAATAGTTTTCACCATTCTCATCACAGAAAGAGATCGAAAAACTCGATGAAAAGAATCTCCACCACCAAATCTCCACTTTCAGGTCCTGATGACAAAGAAACTTTGAAGGAGGCCCTGCAGCTGCTGAACGTGGGTAAAAAAACCTTAGGCCTCAATACAGAAGATCCAGATCTACTCTTGCAATTAGTGGAGAATCCGAATGAAAAGAATAAATCAGCGAATATAGAAAAGCTACTTGAAGATCCTAAACAAATTCCTCATGCCCCCATTGGCAAACAGTACCTTGCTTTGTCAGGAGATAACGGTAAAGTAAAAGTGGACAACTTCACCAACCTTACACCGAGTCCAAATGAGAAGGCCCTCGTAACGAGCAATGTTAGCGACATCCAAGATGTTTTCAAAATGGTCATGGAGAAAAAAGCACCCGATTCTCAGTCCAAGGTATTCCACAAGATAACCATTATCGAGACCAACCAACTGAAGCCTTATTCAAACAAAGAATTATTGCATGCGACTAAATCCTTTAAGCGTAGAAGAAGGCACAAAAGTTGGCATTTGGCGAGGAAGTTTCACATTCGCCCTCATATTCGTCAGAAAAGATCCAGATTTTCGCCAATGCTCAATTTCTTCCATCGAAAGCATCCAACAAAGTTTCATGAAGCACCATTCGCTCGGAAGCAAATTCCTAAAAAAATCAACGCCACAGCCTGGCGTGATAGCGAAGATTCTAGTATAGAAATTTCTTTGAGTAAGCTTCCAAATCCTGTGCATTTCAACAAAAGATTATATGGTGGTAAAACTTTTAGAGAATCAGAAGATAACTTTGTCGATAAAGTGTTTTTACCTTCGGGAAATGATCGTCTTGAAAGGAGAGAAAACTCCAAAGATGTTAAAGAGAAATCAAGTATCGCTGATGATAATCTTCAGTTTGGTGATGAAAATCTTGAGAAGCTGATAAATTCCATCGGATTTGTTAATTCTTTGAAGACAGTAATTTCAAAAACAACTCCCCAAACTATAATCACTGAAGAAAATTTGATTAGTACAGTACCTATCGGCAAAACATCAATTTCAACTCCTTCGAAAGCTGCCAGAATCGACATGGGAACACATATCCAAAAGCAGGATCTATTTCCTCAACTAGGCATGGATCGATATGCGCTTGTTGAGCGAATTCTTCCGGTAGAACAAGGCCATGAAACCCTATTGTCTCATGTTCTGGAAGTAGCAGTTATAATGATTCTAACTTTGCTATGCTTTGTAATCATTTTAATAGTACACAGGTAGTACACTAATTGATCAAATTCTTTTCAAATGATTTTTTGCTGTATTTTCTTTGTTATTTAAGTTGAGAAAAAGTTTCATGAGAAAAAAAATTTATTCAAAACAAAATGATTTCTTGTAGCGTGAACTTTGCGATTTGAAAACGAAGGAAAACTTCATAATTTTATATTACGGTATAATTTTTTTTAAAAAAAATTATAAAGACATTTACTATGGGAGGAAAAATTTATAATTATGTTTCCCACTATGATTTTTTTCAAAAACTTTGAAATTTTTAAAATCATATTGTTGTGAAACATTACCATTTCATCTAACAAAGATTTGCAATATGTTTTAAACTTTAAAGGTTAGATACTGTTGTTTAATTCTAGAAAATTTGATCATTATTTCTTTATTATATTAACTAGTCATACTTTGGTTAATATAATAAAGAAAGAATGATTTTGCGATCAGCTTTTTGTCCATCATTTAAAATAATTGGCAAATGCAAAGAACCAATCCCCCTACACAGACTGAACCCCTGTTCCGATTTCGCTGATATTTATTTTAGATGAAAGTTAATGATGCTTAGATGTGTCATCAGTGGTTTTCCTGCTATTGCTTTTCGAAAGTACTATTTCTCTACAAGGGAAAACTTGACAGATTTGCTCTGTCGCAAAAATTAAATTAAATATTTAATATATCGATTTTTATCCAATTTTTATTTTCTACAAAATTTCGTTATTTCTAGATATTTCATCAAGGATTATCTACCTTCTCTTCTTTCGTTTTCCAGAGAAATTATAAAATAAAACAAATAATAACAATCATCAACTGGGTCGATTTCACCAATTTTTGTCACAAAATTATTTTGCAATTTTGCAAGCATAACTAATTAATCAGATTGCTCTATTTTTATTATACAATCTTAATTTAAAATAACATTTCTTTCCGATTAGATCAAACGTATCGACACGACTTTATTAATGGAAATAATGTGGTTGCCGTAGGCATAGCATTTACAAAATTAATTTAGTCTTACCAGTCAATCTTTATGAGTTATGAACAAAGCTTATAGATGATGAAGAAAAACTATAAACGTAATAAAAATATAATGAAAATGTAATTACAGTAATATATGCTATCAAAAGTATCATTTTAAATCATACTTTTAACTGCGTATTACTGATAGAACATACTGATTGGTTAACTATAATTCGAAGTGAAATAGTAATAAAAAATAGCGAAATCAGTTCATTGATTGAGGACATTGTCAAAGTTTTATTTCATAATATGTCTTGAAATGGAGAGACATTAGTGATTAGTCGTTAATAACATCTCGGATTCATGAATATCCATATAATTGCTTGGTACTTGGATTAATAAGTAAAATAATCACTCTTTAAAAAAATAAAATATTTATTTTACAGCTTTATTAATGATTTAACACAATAATAATAATTATTATTATTGGTAGTTTTTATATTTTTGAAAAACCTTAAGAATATATTAGTTTTTTTCTAAATAAAATTATTTTAGGAAATATTAAAATAAATTTATTTATAATAAATAGAATCAGATTACGTATTTCAAAACAAAACACTATATATCATGCAAACCTTGTTATGCCCTGGACTATCCTGAAGAATAACGTAGTATTTGTTTTAAAGCACACACACACACACAAAATTAATAAGAAACACTGTTAAAGATTGACTTCACAATAGACTTTACCTACTATTACATAAAGCAAAATTCAAAGTTATTATTCAAACTTTTATTAAGTTTATTCAAAGTTATTATTAAACAAAACAAAAAAATCAAAATATAAATCACAGAAGTGAAAATATAAAATTCGAGATAATGGCCACTAAGTCTATTTACCATTACGTTATTTCAATTTCTCTTGATAGCGAAAAGTAGAACATATAATAAAAACGCCAAGCTTCCTAAACTGCTCTTTGGTCTAAATGAATAATTACCATTTGAAAAATCACATCAGTTAGTTTCAAATACATTAAAAGTCAGAGGGGAAAATTTTCTGCCTGAAATAAATTGATCTCAAAGTGTAATACCACTTTATATCTACACAATAGGATGTATTAACTTTTATTACATCTTTACACTGCTTGTCCATAGCTTTAATTCAAAATTCTACTACCGATTGTCATATAGTAGTTACCATTTTGTTTCTTCATTTATATCAAACAAAGTATCTATATACGAATATATTTTTAATTTCAGCAAGCTATACAGAACTTCTTCGGCACCTTCAGAAAAGATTGCAGTAGTGAGAAAAGAAAAAGCGACATCTCAGAATCAGAATATTCGTGATTTGAACAGAAACTGCCCCTACGGTGGTATGTACTACTATAAGACGGTCGCCATGGGTGAAGACGACCTCGGATTGCTCAACCTAGAATGGCAGTCAGAGAACGGTGACTGGCTTTCCGAAATCGAAGAAAAAGATAAACTTTAATTGTTCATTATCATCCCGAAAATTAAAGATCGTTATTTTAACACATGCTTTTTTTTTCGTGTTTTTTAAAAATCTTGGTGTATACTGAAGCTTTTCAAATATATGTTTAACACTATGTCTACTACAAATGGTTAAGTGAGTGTTTTCCAATGGCAGTTTCAGTGAATAAGCCGGTTCGTTTAGAGTTAAACTGATTTTTCCAATTATGGTTTTGCTAATAGGTAGATTAGGCAGTTACCTAAGGCTGCTAGTCTGAGAAAGGGTTACAAGCGAGTTATAAATAAATTTGTAAAAAAATGCAAATTTAATAATTATTCTTTCAATATTTTCTCTGATAGGAATATAAATATTGTTACAAGTTCTCTAAATTGAAAGTATTTTGGCTTTTTTTAAAGCAAGTTTAACGATTTAACAAAATAATTTCATGATATTTTTGACGATTTGACGACAGACTTGGCAATATAATTGGTAAAGAGCCGTCGTGAAATTTCAGCAATTTTCTGGAAAAACACGGATTTCTCTTAGACCATATAAAAACCATGCAGCAATCATTAATAAATGAGCTGTTGCTGCGCTTTCATTGAATTATTGTGTCACACGATTCAGCCCAAGAGCTCGTTCGAACCCTAACAATATTTAATAAAGTTTAAAAATAAGTAATTAAACCCTAACAATATTTAATAAATATGATATGTTCATATACAAAACAATTCACTAAAAATATATAATAGAAAACCCATTTAAAAATTTAAAAATATTCAAATAAGTCATTGTATCCACTGCTCCACACTTGTTTATCAACTCTGTATAATTTGGTATGAAAATACAATTCAGTTTGCTTCATAATATTTTTTGTAAACTATATTGGCTGTTTTTCGTCCTAGACAAAAGGATTTTGTTTGGATGTAACTCTAGAAAGTGCCACATAAATTTCTCCATGAGAAAGACATTTTTCACTTAAGTCAATTCCAACAGTGTGAAACGTTTATCTTTGGGCTTTATTTATTGTAGTGGCAAAACAGAGCCTAACTGGAAACTGAACACGTTTAAAGGAAAGCGATAAATCTGTTGGAATGAGTGGGATATTTGGTATTAAAATTGATTCTCCAGCACCAGAGCTAGTTAAAAATACTGCCTCAATGAAGAATTTTTTCAAACTTTTTATGATTTCATTATACTAAAACCTTGCCCAATAAATGCCCTACAAAATGGCACAAATATCTCCAATATCAGTTAATTCTTTGGGGCGTAATGAGTTTTGAATTGCTGTTTAAAATCAGACGTAAAAAAAGAAATGTATCGCATATGCATATCACAGCTCTTTCTATTTGCGCATGAGCAGTTTAAGGTTTTTGCACATGATCGGATAAATGCAAAACACATATACTACTGTTTTACGCTTGCTCTAATCGTAGTAGAAAAATAATTAACATTGTAATCATAAAACTCCTTTTTTATTTATTTTGATATAACTTCAATATACTAAAACCTTTCGCAATAAATGCCCTACAAAATGATATAAATATCTCCAATTTCAGTTAAGTATTTTTCGAGTTTTTTTCTTTCAAACATATAGATGCTTTAAGGTGACTTCATTTTATACTATGTATAGATTAGAGGTCAAATATACACTCTGTCTGTACATGTTAGTTTTCATGTAATGTATTAAAAAGAAAGTACAATTTTGGATAAACATTTTTTATTCAACACTCACAAAACAGACTGTTAGGAGACAAAAACATTATAGTGTGTAATATCATACTACAGAAAAAACTATCATTAACTGCTAGAAAACCAGTCAGTTGTTTTTAAAAGTTAAACAATGGCTTCACTTATTATTTTAATAGCAATAAATTTTAAATATATATTCATATTTTTTCTATAATTCTAGGAGACATCAAATGTTAAGTTTTTAAGCAATGGCACTTTTAAATTTCACTTTATAAGTAGCTTTTTCTCGTTATTTTATAGTAAACAAAGTTATTTAAAGAAGTTATCTTATTCGTTTAAAATAAGTTAACATCTTTAAATAAGCTTTCAAGACAAAATCCTGAAAGCTTTAGATTCCTCATAACACAACAGAAAATACATACATTGAACAAAGATTGAATTAAATATGTTAAAAAAAAAGTATTTTCAGTATCTAAATCACGTAAAATCCATTTTCGTTAGTGGAATTTCATTAAACGTCGCTGATTTTGAATCATGTTGTCGGTCTTCATTCACTTTTTCAACGAAAAAAATTCCCCATGAGTTCACGACAAATATATAATGAAAAACCACAAATATTAAAATGTCTTCCATGTCAGAAGAAAATATTGTTAATGAAATGTTCGTCCCCTGGAGTGTTGACTACACATGTGCATGTGGACAGAATCCTTACGAAGGATCCAGTTGACTAGTTTCATTGAATGTAGTGTTCAATTCCCAAGCCCTGAGGGTAGGTGGTGAGTGCGTAATCATACACATTACTTCTTTCAGCAGATGCATACCTCTGGGGGTAACCGTAGTTGTAGGTACCCGGAACGTGGTACTTGTTGCCGTACGCATACCGGCTGATGTAGGAAGAGGGAAAGTACTGGTTGAAGTTCCTGTATCCAGCCAAGCAACTGCACACCAGACAAAAGAAAGAGAGAACAACCTGAAAAAAAAAAAAAAAAAAAAAAAACGAAATTATATCAGTGAAGATCTTTTAGGTTGCTTCAGACAATGAATAAAATTTTATGCGCTTAAAAATTAACACAAGCAAAAAAAGTAATAATTTTTAAATTGGTTTAACAAAATTTAATCAGTCTTTCCGAATCCCATTTTTGTTTTGTTTTCTTTATATTTGACACTAGCCACCTTTAATAACCGACTGGTTTGTTAAGATTAATTCTAGATTTAATTTCCAATTAAATATCATGTGTAACGTCTTCCACAAAATATTTATAAACTTTAAATTTTGATAGCCAAATAACACATCCTATGTCATTCTTGTTCATTATACTTTATATATCTCTAATTTTCTCTGAGCTTTCGTAAAACTTGAACTTTAAATTGGAGCAGAAGTATTTAAACTTCTATTAATACAAAAACATTTTTGATAGTCAAACATAATTTTTAAAAAATATGAGTAAAGAAAACAGTTTCGTTCAGCATTGAAATCTTGGGTGTTCCACAGAATTTTTTCTTTTTTTTTAGTAATTTAGATAATATCTAAAAGAATTATTCGATATATATTTATCGGAATTATCCTAAAATTCAGTTTTTAGTTTTATTTTGAAAAAAATTTTAGTAGAGTAAATAATATTTTGTTTTGTTTCAGTCAAGAAACTATTTCTGAAAAAAAAAAAAAAAAAAAAAAAAAAACGAAGTCTAAATTTTATGCTAGCTATTATCCGGCCTAATTCATAATCATATTCAACGAATTCTTGATACACCAATTTTTAAATTTCAAAAATGTTTATATCTTCTGCGATTAAATCTAAGCAAATTCTGAACTTCAGAAAATCACTATTTTAGGACAATCAATAATTTCATAATTTTAAACTAATCAACCTCGGGGAAAAATTCAGTGCTGATTGACGTATCTTCTTGGAGACGATAAATGGAGTTGTCTAAATTTGCGCGTTTTTATAAAATAACAATATGAAAACATTTTTAATTCACTCCATTTTAGAGTAGAACTTTTCTTTTATATAAAATTTTAAAGTGGTAACAATATATATATATTAGCAAAATTAAGCAGAATATATATATATTCTGCTTAATTCTGCTAATTCTGCTTAATTTTAAATAAACTAAAAATTTAATTAAATTTCAAAACTTTACAGGTGCAAATTTTCGCCCTCCAAATTATATATCCACCAAATTTGGTAGCTGTAGATCAAATGGTCGGACCTGTAGAGCTCCAATACATATACATATTCACTCACATACTTATAATTATTAGTAGAGATATTGATTCTCACATAATAATAAAGATGAATGTGTGTGCTGGCTCTTTACTGGCGAGACCGTCGTTTCGCCTAGAGCTACTAAATTTTTCACATGTATACACTTTGGAGAGTGGGAATGTGCACTTCGGTACAATTTGTTTGAAATTTTAATTAGTCAAAAATTGAACGAAATACTGATGGATTTTCAATATAATAAAAGGAATTTTATGTCTTCATAAAATTTAAAAAAAAAAACATTTTTACAGTGATACTTATTTTTTGCCATGTAACTTTTCTACTTTTAACTATTCTTGGCCATTCTTACAGCAGTACATTTTAATGTTGAAGTAAGATTCAGATCGTTTTCCTTGTTGTTAATAATTTTTAAATTGTTTTTTTTCTATTTTAATGATCAAGTTGAGAAAATTCAGTTGTTTTCGAAAAATTCATGTAAAATAAAAAGGAATATTTTGAAAAAAAAATCCAAACTTCGCTTTATAATTAAGATTTAACTTCAGAAATTGAATTTTTTTTGCAGTGTTTCTATTTTTATCCACTGCTGCTTTTTCTTGTGATATGATTAGATGTATAAAGATATAAATAAAAAAATCAGCGAAATATATCGCTTAATGAAAAAAACAATATAAAATTTCTAACATACAAGGTTTTAAATACGTTTGTCGCAATTTGAAGTTTAAAAATAGTTTATCAAGGAAATATTTAAGATAAATTTATACAAAACATTTAATTACAATTTTCAACAATCACTGTTAATCAACTATTCACCAAAGGTGGTTAGTAACTAATAATTCCATTGTAAGAACAGTACTAATAAGTATATTTAAACTAATAAAAATTTTTTTTTGTCCTTTCATTTAACCATTCTTTTTCTATAAAAAGCATAGCTTTTGTTTGACAGTTAGGCTTACATAGTTATGTAATCCTTAAAATACTCATACTCACCAAAAGTTTCATGATGATTTTTCAAGAATGGTTCAACTTCAACAAGAGAGGATCAACTGAGTTTGAATTTTTACGATTTCATTTGGCTTATATACTCAGTGCAAAGCCTTGACTATCAATTTCAACGACGACAACTTCTAAGAGAAAAAAAGGGGTGTACTAACATCTCTGACAAACGAGAAGCGTCATTCAAAATTTTAATTTTGATGGTTGCGTCGCACTTTTCCTGTCAATGTCGCCACGTAAGGGGTGCAGACCTTCCCCAACATAGAAAACATTCCCAGCACGGACGGAAGAATAATGTGTTCGAAATATTAAAAGACAAATAAAGGTCAGAGATAGAAAGATGTGAAAAGAGTGTTTAAGCTACGAGAGCATTCATTCTCACGATGTGGCAAACGGTTTGTAAACAAATAGAAACAAAAGAAGATTATTATCATTAATATTAAAATTTTTAATTAAAGTAAACAGTATTTGTATTCTGCTCTTTGAGACCATATTTCAGATTGCAGAATGTCACGTGAGAAAAGTTGTAAAAAAAAAAAGAAAGTGTGGTATAGAGAAGTAGGAAGATGAGTGAGTCACTGTCCTCGAGTTTATTTAAGTTTTCGTTTTTATCTGCAAGTTTTTTTCTTTTGTTAATATTTTGACATTGGAGAGTTACTTGTGAAACATCTTGTTTAGGAAATGTTTATCCAGTATATTATACATTCTTTACGATGTTTTCCACAATAAGTAAAAAAATGTTACTTCTTTAATTTTTTTAAAAAAATTAAATTATGTCTGAAAAAACAATGAATTTGAGAAATGCTGGAGAAAAATAATAAAACAATTTGAAAATTAACTGCTAATTACATTGTGTTAAAGATAATTTTGCATTTCTATCATCAAGATAATATTAATTACTTGTCCTTATTTGATAGCTTATCATTTCTATTTAAAACTATTCGAAGACATTAGGAAAACAATTTAAAGATCTTCAACTATTTTTACAAATTGGGTAGAAATATAAAATTATGATAATTGCCACTTCGTCTTAATCAACTCGTCTAAATTTAATATTTATAATAATTTTAATGTGCATTGAGCTCATATACGAATTAAACCTCTGCTATTAAGACAAGAACTCGAAGACATAGCTTTGTCCTCAAGTCCATACTCAACAAACAAACAAAAAGATAATAGTTAAATTCAATTGTTGAAATAAATACAAATCTTGATGATAAGAAATTCATGAACACATGCAAGCAGAAAATTAAACGTCAAATAATTTGACACTTACGAACAGCAGCTTATAAACATATATTTTTATATGACATATGCACTATATTTAGAAGCTCTAAATATTGCTTTCGAATATCTAGTAATAATGTTAAATTATTTTTGCTTCTTCAATCTGATGGGAAAAGAACAACAAAGAAGTTCAATATTTTGGTTAAAACTGATATCGTGAAATAAAATTCCAAAAATAAATAAATAAATTTCTTTAAAAAATTATGAAAAGCAGATGAAAAATTAAAGAAATCATTAACAAGAAATCATCAGCTTCAAAAGGTTTGCAACGACAATAGAAATAAGGATATGGTTTCAAAAATATTAATTTAAAATAATAAATTCTGTTGAATTAAAGAACTTTTTAGAAATTGATGCTATCTCATCTAACAATGAAATTAAGATAATAATTATTAAATTAAAATATCTGCCTAATATATCTTTCGAATAATTTGGGACTTAACCCTTTAACTGCACCATATGTAGCAAAACCGCATCGCTATAAAAATGTAATTTTTGCATAGCAAACAAAAAGATAAAATCTTATATATACCCAAAACTATTGCGCTGAAATTTTATAATAATAATAATTTATAATTGTTGTTTCTCAAATTAATTAACTATCAATTTCATAAATAAAATTCCAAGCTGAAAATTATTTTTAAAATCTGGAGTATACATGGATTACAAACAGATTGCTTCACATTACAATAGAAAATAATATCAGATTTATAAATATGTTATTTATGAAGATATTAAGTATGTTCATAATTTATTTCATCAATAGATTATCTCAAATTTAATTATTTGTTTTTGCTGTATTAGATGTTTAAATTATAGTTATATCCTTTCTTGTAATTAATTTAGTTTTGTGCAATTTTTTAGGAGTTTTTGATGCGGTAATTTTTTATTTTATCATTTTTTTTTGTATTTTTATTAGTGTAGAGCTTTAGATTTTGATTATATGAAAATTTTTATTTGATCTATTTTCTCATCGTCTCTTCCATTTTTATTTTATGTTTATGTTATATTAGTCACAGTCCGGAGGCAACAAAATTTCAAGATTATCAACTAATTTATAGTACCTAATTAACACAACGGATGAGCACATAACGATTACTTGATTCATGATATCTTTCTTCCTTCTTTCCAGTTATATAGAATTCTTAATTTTTTTCATCCAAGTAATTTTGATCGAACTTTTACTCGAACTAATAAAACATTCACACTTTATGAACGACAGAAATACCTTAGATATGTTTGTACGTTAGTGACGCTAAATTTTCATTTAATACTTATGTTGCCAAATAAGGTAATGTAATTTCTTTTGGACAATGCCTAATTGGTGAATCTTCATCATTATATTTTCTGAAATTGATTTAATAAAAAAGTAAATTAAATCACTACTTCTTTAATTCTAATATGCTTATATGATGCTTCGTTTATGTGTTATTTATTTTATTCATTCTTGATTCTAAACTTCATTCCAAACAATTTGAAATTCTTGAATGGATTTTAGAAAACAGATTTTTAAAAGTTTCAAAGATCATATGTAATATATGATTGAGATATAACGTATGAACTTACAAGGCTGATAAGTTCTTCAAAAGCTGTTAAAGTAAACAATTATTTATATACATTTTATACATAATTTTATTAAATGATACATGTTTTGTCAATAATACATACAATTGTTTTTAAAAATATCTTAAGTTCGAAATTTTTAGTTTTACAATTGTAAAATGTCTTTACGTGATGCAGAAAAATGAATATTATTTTTAAAAATAACATAAATCAATTATCAATTTATGTAAACGTTATGTAAACAAAACACAAAATCCTAAATCAATTTATGTAAACCTGAAACGAAAAGTTAAATTTTGTAGATTTGTATTAATTTTTTCCTTTATGAAGAATATTTAATTTTATTCAAAATATTTAATTTTATTATATTATTACCACTTTACAAAGTATTTATAGCTTATTTATTGATGTTTTGATTTAAAATATGCTTTGATTAATTTTCTAAATTTTAAGATTTTCAACACTAGAATGAATAATTTTTTTAGGAAATTTTTGTCTACGGCAAATTTGTTTTAAGGGCAATTTTCCATGAATAGTTCATTCCTATCTTAGATAAAAACAAGCGAACCAATGCTAGTTATTTATTGTTCCCCCCACATATATATCAGAAATTTCTGCTATCATATCAGTTCTTTAGATTATTCATCGGATGTATACATATATTTCAAGATTATATAAACAATCTTTGGAATAATGTACACATCAGTGAATATTAAGTTGTGTGAGTCTTACGCCAGTTCCGAGATTACGGCTACTATTCCTTATCTTCCTGCTTCAAATACAATGGTAATCGCTGTAAATTATGATCCCAGTGCTGTCAGTACGAGAGCGCAGCGCAAACTCTCTTATCAAGAAGGTCCTTTTCGAAAAATGAACCACAGACGCTAAAGACGCACAAAATATTCCTCATTTCCCAACTTGTGATAATTTGGTCAAGATGTCGAATTATATGTTGTCCATTACAAAAGTTTGTTTCCTGGTCCACCTATTGCTGGAAGGACTGCAACGTTCAGGTGGTGTATTCTTCTTGGACATCAGAGAATGGTTGGGGTGTTCCAGACAACTAGCTGCCATTCCATTTGCACTGAACAGGGTGGTTTCTGTCATAGTAGGTGAGTTTTTCCATTGAATTGCATTAGATATCCGGAAGAAAGAAAACGAATAGAAAATGTTGGTCAATTTCAGTCATTTATTTACTTAGTAATTTGATTAATTATTAGTAACCAAAAATAAAGCTTATTTCCTAGATTAAGTTAATTAATGAGTTGTATCACATTCCATACTGTTTATTTGATATTATTAAGCAATATTTTTAAAAATATCTTAAAAGGCATGAAATGAATAACAATGATATATACTTATCGATATAGTTCTAAAAATGAAGTTTACTCCAAAGTTTTTATACGGCCTTAGTTGTAATTTGGAATGTAAAAATAAGTAAATGATTAAATTTGGATTATCTTGAAACCATTATATTGCAAGGTTTTGAAATTTAATCGCAATTAGAAAGGATATTTATTTGATCACTCAAATTTTAGTTATTGAATAAATGTAGATACACTCGCTGATATTTGATATATCTATATACTCACTAAATCTTGCCATACTTTTGATTACAATGGAAATAAATTTTCATTACATAAAGATATGAGAAAATGTACAAAAAAAGTAAGTGACCTAGTAGTTGTTAATGATTGAAATTTAGCATTGATAAATAATAATAATTGATTTCCGAACTACATTAAAGAATTGTTCAAGTTAATATACGGTAATCCTGAATAAAAAAAAAATAACCTTGATAAAATAACCTGGGAAAAAGAAATTTGGGGCCATTTAGAGGATTTTTGTTGGTGTAAATCGACAACTTTTTGTGGCATAACAAATATATTGAACCCCCTCTAAACTTACATTTTAAATTACTACGCTGGGAGAAAATATACGGGAAAGTCCAGTGAATAATCCATATTTTAAATTAAATTTACGTTTCATCACATATTAAAGTTTTATTTTGAATATTAGCCAAGAAATACGCCAATGTTGCACAGAGAAAGGGTTTACTACATTCCTCTCCGGTTTTTGATACTTCTTACATTAGCAGTTGTTGAAAACTTAACTCACACAGTTGCCGGTTATCATTGCACCTACATATCAAGTACTTGTAGATACAATAATTCGTAAATGTAAGGAGCTAGGAAGAGGAAATTAAGTAGACTGCTTTATGATAAGAAATGTATTGATGAATCTAAATTAAAATTTGTGCCAAATTCTTTCTCAGGTTGATCTCTTGTTTATATATTATTGTGAATATGAATGCGAATGACTCAAAAATGGAAAAACTAAGCAAATAAAAAATTAGTGTACTGTTTAGTTATTAAAATTGTATAATTGTATCAAATTTCGATTCCATTAATACATCCAAAATACACATACATCTAAAGAAGCATATCAGTGTGTTAGTATGCGAGTAAACCAAAGAAAGAACTTTATTGTTGGTTACCCAAGTAAACATGATATGTTTGAGATGAAGGTTAGAAAAATAAGACACACTATAAAAGCATTTAAAATGATATTACATAATTTGAAAACATTAATAACATTTCATAAATTTGAATTAAATTTTACTCTAATGTGAGCTTCAGAGCTCGATTGTCAATTCTAAAAACATCATTATTGTAAGAAAGTAAACGTTACTTTAAGCAAAAAAAATGTACAATAAAAATTGCAAATTTAGTTTATATTCGCTAAAATTATGTTTAAATCATATTTTATGAACAAAAATGTCTATTTATACAAAAAGCGATATAAATTTTCATTAGTCACTGAAGTTATATTACCAGCGATTAGGGGCAATAGTTTCTATAAAAAGTGAACTTGTATAAATTGGAAGTTTGGAAATTTCGATATACAAAATAAATTACATAAATACACGTAAATTGCTCTTTATTCTAGCAACTATGTAAAAATTTCATATCGATATTTCTAAACATGCAGAGTGCATACATTTTTTAAAGATAAAAATTGACATAATTTTTCTAAAAGATTAGCCTTTCCATGTTTTTATGCAGAAAATGACATAAAGCGCAATCATGTTTCCAGGAAAATTTTATAATGTAATAGATTTACATATGATATTCTCCGGTATAATATAAATTCATATAACACCATAAAAAATTGTAACTATTTCTTATATTGCAAAATAACGAATTTCGCATAATCATAAGATAAATTTAACATTTTTTAATTTTTGATTTATTTTTTTCATAAAAGCAAACATGTAAACATGTCTGTAGTTTTTAGATGATCAATAGAGCTGATAATTTAAAGAGGTTTTTTCTCATTAGCAATATGCGAAGTCACAAATTAGAAACATGTTTGTCTGCATAAACTCGTTCAGTAATGCAAATATCTTATAATGCGATTTCCTCTTACGCAGAATGCCACAAGTAACATATTGTACGAAAATCTACTGTGTTAATAAAATTAATTCTTTGATAGATTTCCATGTTTATTAATAAAGGAATATCGTTATTTGAAAAAATATTAGTTCTCTTAATTATTTTCTTTTTTTCTTCCCCCACAGAATTGTTCTTTCGATTCCAAAGTAATGGTGGAAGTCCAGGTCCCCTCATCGGATGGGGGTGCTTCCTTTCCGCAGTGGGAGTAGGTGTCTGTTTCCTAGCCATAGATATCGTCTGGCATGCGGTGTTTTGGGGCATCATCTTTGGTGAGTGGAACAAAATTCTGTATGAAATCAACAACAGCGTCTTGAACAAACTGTAAATTTTAAAGTTTTTAACGTGATAAAGTTTGTAGATTGGTAATCTGTTAGCAGTGTCATGCAAGATGTGATAAGTAAGCTGAAAACGATATTGCTCAAAATGCTGGACATTGAGCTTGTAAATTTGGCTTATAGTTATCGCTTGAAAAATAGGCATGAAGATGGCTTTCAAAATTTTAATTGCATTTTTAATTAAAATTAATTGTTTTTTTAAATTTCGTTAATTACTAAGAAGTATATGATTGTGGGATAACCATTTTTACACTTCTTTAAAACACACACACACACAAAGTATTTTTAAATGATATCAATTTTGTTTCAGAGAAATCCTATGTTTTCTCTAATTTTAATAAATTTTAAAAGATATTTTAAATACAATTTAGAACAAAATTTTTCAATCTTTTCGTTACTTCTTCTATTTTATAACGAAAATGTCGAACACATTTTTTGTGCTCTATATTGCTTTTATAATTAAAAGTAAATTTATAAAAATTAAAGTCCATAATAGGAATGTCCAGAGAATCCTGTAAAGCAGAACGAAGTTGAAAATATTTCCTACCACATTGTCAGAGACATTCTTGGATTCTCAAATCCCAATTCTGTTTTAGCATCAAATAACTCAAAAAGTTTAGTGATAGTCTTGTTATTAATTAAAATTACGAAAACCACCAACATTTCTCATGAGCTTTTATTATGAATACTATATATTTAAAACAATATATATAAAAATCTAATATATATGAGCTATCAAAAATTTTTAATCAGGGGCTGCATTTATATTTAAATTATGAAATTGTACACATTTTTAAAAGAAGAGTTTAAACATTTTATGAGCGCTTAACATTCGATAATCTTTAACAGTTACTAGTTGCCTTTGTTGATTAGCTGGTTCGTTAAAGATATATTTAATTTCAGACAAATATTTCAAACATAACTTCATATCCATGATTCCGCAAATGGGCAGGCATTAAATTCGCATTTAATTGCCTTACATTTGTTCTCTTCATTGTGTAATGAATTCTCAAGGAAACCAGTTCCATGATATCATAGGACTATTAAATTTATTTTCTAAATTTACCCTGTAGATAATTTCACGTTTTAAACTGTTTTGTGAGTTACACAGATATTAAACAAAATACTTCGTTAGTTTTCACAAGGGAAGAATTTCATGCAATTACATATTTAATGAAAAATGAAAATGATTTGAATGTCAGTGTAACAGTGTAATCTATTGCTGCCTATTAGGCGAAAAAAATATTTTTAAAATTCAGGGGAAAATTGCATTGCCCTTTAAACTAGTATAAAAAAAAAGACAATTTTTTAAAATTTCATTTATAAGTTTTTTGTTATTGACAATTTTTTAGAATTTTGGTGCAAAATTCAATTTTATGCAATAATATTTGCTGAAACTATGGCAGAAAAACGTTTAATTAAATTTAACTTTTAATTAATTAAAATTCTAATTCAAAATTCAAAAAAATCTCTCTGAGGTGCACATGTTAACCCTCCAAAATATATAAATGCCAGATTTGGTTGCTGTAGGTCAAGTATCTGATCTTCAGAGTGCTAACACGAACTCGTATACATATTTATCTTTATTATTAATACAGATTTGCGATCTAGTTATGATTCAGTTTGATTTATTTCTTGTCAAATACGACAAAATAGTCAAAATCCGCCATCTTTTACTTTAAGATTGCAATAAAAAATTATCAGAATTATATTTGGCGAAAGCTCCCCAAAAATAATTCAACTTTAGTTAGCTGCAATCTATTTTACAGACTCTCAGTTCGTTTCTATTTTTTTCATCTTTATTACCATTTAAGAGAAATGCTGAATTAAATGCAGCTAAAAAAAATGTTCAGTGAAGTAGTTTCAAATGTTTATTCTGCGGTTTGTATACATCTGATTGTTGCCATATGACAATAAGTAACAAGATTAATTTCTGTGCACCCACACTAGCCGTTTATAAATATAGATGTTTAACTTGACTGATTTATCAATGTTTCCACGAAGTTTATGGTCCCTTAACTAATTTTTATTCCATAAAAAAAATCAATTGTCTCATAGTAAATTCCACTTTTTATAGAAATATTTTTGCTGGAATATAGCAAAAGTCAATGAATTGAATCTTGCAATTTTTATTAATTTATATTTATAATTATTCATTATATTTACACTTCATGGACCCATTGGAGAATTTTGTTAATAATTTCTTTCCGCATTTTTTAAAATTTTGTATTTTGCGTTGTATCTTTTTTTGTTACTGGCTTATTATTTTTTTCAACTGTATTTGTGAGTAGTTTTTATTTGAATGTATGTGAACATTATGCACAGAAAAGAACACACTCGAAGGAAGCAAAGATTAACAAGAATTACACGACAGCAGGCAAGAAAAAGACAAGAGATACTCAATCATATCTGAGATATTGTTAACACGATAACACTCTGTCTAGATGGACACATCGTCTATTAATATAAGATTAGCCGAACCAATCCAAAACATGCAATGATGTTCTAAATAAAAAAATTCAAATAGCCATTATCATTTTAGAAAGTTTACACTGTTTTATACCTGATGACTCATCGTTCACTTCTTCAAAACTTAGTTCTTTTTGCTTTGTTGTTGTTTATTGTTTGTTTAATGAATGATGTAGTTGATGATTGTATTAATTATTCTTTAAACCAACAAAGGAAAGAATATACAACAGAAACTTACTCAAAAACATTATGAAAGACAAAAGAAGATTTCCAGAATTCTACTAATGCCTCTAATCCTAAACTTTAACTAAAAGTTCGTCAAAAGAAGAATCCATAATAGCCAGTCATACTTTCATAATCTCTTGTAGTGAAACGATATAAAGCAAAATTCTTCCGTAGTTTATCTCTTACATATGCTAAAAAGAAAAAAATTAATCATTCAAACATGAGACGTAAAGATTTTCCCAAAATCTGTCTCAGATTCGTAACGAACTTCTTCAGGATATCTCAGCTTATAATCTTTCCATTTCAGGCTCTTCAAAATGGTCTTGTACCATTTTGGAACATTTATTTTATAGTTAAGAGAAGACATGCCTTTTCTTAAATGTAAATCTAAGGGATTTTTTTTAAAAAAAAATCCTAAGTTACTTTTAGCATACCCAAAATGCATTGCGTTATGCGTATCGTGGTCATTTATAATCAATTATCCGCCATCTTTTTCCTGTTGAAGGCTTTCTTTTTTGTACATCGTAACGTGGATTCTTTTCTTTCATTGAATTAAAAAGTTTTCTTGGAAATAGAATTTAAATTTCTTTTATTCTTTCTTTAAGTAAGAATTAAGTTTTAGTTAAAGTAATTAAATTCTAATATGGTGGCAAAAGTAATTAGCGGTACATCGTATCTTTCATCGTCCATTGGCACATCCTCCACCCAAATAAAACACATTTTAGTTTATTCAAAGCACATTATTTTGAATAAAGAATAATTATGTTTAACAATAAGCGTACAATTTATTTGCAAGAATATAGCTAATCATAGAAATTTAATACATTTTTCATTTATGATTTAGGTAGCGGAATTGGCATTGCAATACCAATGCTGCTTCCTCATCTATCACAAATTAAAGAAAACTCTGCAAAGTCATCTTTGAAATCTGCAGGACCAAGCTTCGGTTGCATGGTATTACCTTTTTTAGTCAGCAAGCTCATTGATCACTATGGTCTCAATGGATGCTACGTTATACTCTCTGGCATCATTTTAAATTGCTTGCCATTTGTTTTAATTTCCTTTTACAAGATTCGTTTCGAATGGCTAAAAACTGAATGGCGCCTTCGAAGAAGAAGCAAAAGGTACGAAATATCCAAAAAAGATGAAAAAAGTAATGATGTCTCTGTCTACAAGCCACGAAATATCAGAGAGTTCTATAATCAAAGCTTCATGGAAAATTTAGAACCAGATACTTTGGAAAGAGTTTCTGTAAAGGAAGGTTCACAAAGCCTTCCATGTATGGAAACTATTGACATCTTACAACCAATCATTGAGGCTAAACTAAAAATGGTAAATCAAATTAATAATAGAGAAGCTTTTGGATTAGATAAAAAATATATGCCCATTGCTAATTCGGAACAAAAAGAGATCAATTCTGTAAATTTACCTGAGCAGGTAGAAAGTGAAAATGTCGTTACAAAATCGGAGAAGCGTATTGATGATAACGAAGTCAAAGCTAGTATTTCAGAGGATCATGCAGAGAATAAGAATCAAGATAACAAACAAGAAGTTAAAGAAAGTGTTTCTGAAGATCACTGTTTAAAAGATGATGCAAAGACAAATGAAAAGGAAACATTAGAAGAAAGTGAAGCAACAAATAAAGATAAGCAAGATCCACCTGCAGTCATAACAACAATAAATCAAACTTTTCAGGTTAAAAAGGAATTCTCAAAACATACAAATCAACCATCAAAAGAGTTACGAACAAGTTTTCCTTTGGAAATAAAAGTGCACGTTGTTGAATGTACCATTACAACTACAGAAGATATTTCTTTTTCAGATAGAAGTAAATTAACAGTTAATAGGAACGGTTATCGAAGGCATTCCAATTCTTTGATAACTGCTTCCTATGAAAACATAGATTTCACTCAACTTTTTCAGAATAACACATCTTCTCCATTGCACAAACAACAATGGAATTATGCTTCAAGAATGTGTCTCATAACAGAGGAAGGAGAAGAAGATTCTGACAATCCAAACTCGATTTTTGTTAGCCAAGAAGTTGAAACACAGACTACAACAGACTCTTCGTCAAAACAAAGGAACTTTAGACGGACCTGCCTGGAGTTGGCCAGACCATCATACCTAGCAATAATCTATGCCAGTGTTATTTATGAATTTAGTCTGGCAGTCTTATTAATCATCTATTCAGATTTCGCGAAGGATATAGGAGACGCAACAGTGACGTCCAATATGGTGCTGATAGCATTTGGCCTTGGTGGAATAATTGGACAACTGAGTTTCAATCACTGGGGCAATAATTTATTGGTAGATGGATCTCATGCTGCTGCTGCTGTGATTTTCATTCTGAATGGCTTGGCAATTGCAGGGATTCTATGGTCAATGAATGTGGCTTGGCTTTCAGGATTTTATGCTCTACTGGGATTCGTTGAAAATGGAGTGATAATGATTCTCCCAAAACTCATTTCGGATCATACAGATGAAAAAGAAAGAGCATCGCTCTATATGATATGCAAATGCTTGAGTGTTCTTGCGTTTATCTGCATTCCTTGTTCAGTCGGTAAGTATTTTCTAAAACTAAATCATTTCATATACTCTTTGTTTCGCTATTTTAATTGATTTTTAAACATGAATAAAAATTGTTTCAATTCAATGAAATTATCTTATGTTACTGTTAAATATCTTTGCTCTAGAGTTTATACCAAATATAAGGAAAGAATTATAATCATCAAAAAATTCCAACTCTAGATTTTGACAAATTTTTACGGTTTAGATTATCATGAGTTCTAAAACCCCATTTTTGGAAAATGTCTATCTGTCACCAAGAAAACTGCAAAACGCTTTGATCAAGATAGATGAAATTTGATTTATAGTCTTTACATAAAAATCTATAGATATCTATCAAATTTTGAATAAAATACATTTTCATGAAGTTTGCCTGTGTTGAGTGAAAATCTAAATGAATTCGACAGTTACAAAGCGAAAAGAATTAGATAGATAAAATGCGGTACATAGATTTAACATCTATATTGCAGACACCTATCAAATTTTGAGCCAAATCCAACAGGAGGTTGATCATCTGTAAACTTTCAGAAACATGCAAACGCGATAACTCAAAAGAGCAGTGATTTAAATATATTTTATATGCTATAGGATTTTGAGATTACAAACTTAGTTGTGTGACAAATTTTTGTATCAGTCAGTTTGGAAGAACGATTAAAATATAAATTCGATTTTCGGATACTATGAATACATGTTAGGGATTAATCTCCAAGATCACATGGTAGATACAGTAAAAATGCCGAATTCACGCCATAGGTTAATATTTTGTAACTATTGTATGCCAGTGCCTTGCAAGGCATTATCTGAGTTAACACCTTTATTAGAGGATGTGCGAGAAAATTTTGGGAAGATCACTTCTGTTGGTTTATTATTGTTTTTGTTCAATAAGGGAACTTAAATAGCATAGTTTAATCACTATAAAATGACTATATGTAATAACCATTCAAGATTTTCTTGTAATTTCAAAAACTCTCAAAGTATTCTTGACTGGTAACTTTACATCAATAGTAAACACTTTAATACATGCATGATTTCGACCGCATTATTAATTGTTGATGATAAATTAAAATAATTCGTTATCAAACTATTTCATTCAATGATGATTCTTTAGAACAGAGACATCTAAAAACAATGAATATCTTATATTAGCATGGGTAGACCCTTTTAGAAAACAAGCAAATCTTAAAACAGCACTTAAATCTGCCGACTGTGGCTAAGTTTATTTAAGAATATCTAATATCAAAATGTAATATCCATATAATTCCTGTAATTATTCAAATATAAATTTTTATTAAAGGTCTCATGGACTATTTGGACCCAAGAAATTACATCCTTTATTTATTGTTGTTCTTTAAATGTTTCACTACTTATAATCCACATAGGAGTGTCTATTTCCTAATGGGCAATTCATCGTTGAATCATAAGACTTGGCCACGTTTTTTCAGTCATTTAGAGGTCAACCGATATGGTCACGAGCCCAGAAGAAGTGCTTCAGGTCATGTCTTGCTGTTAGCAAAGGAACCCAGTTTGGTTTTCTTCTGCCATAGCTCATTAAAGCCAAATTTCGAGCACTATTCTAACAGACACATCCGTCACACGTCCCACATTCATTCCTGGGATTATTTCAATAAAGTATTGCTTGTTTGTTAATACTGACAATTTGACGCATATGTCGCTGGTCGCGGACAGCGCAAATGGTCCGCCACTGCATTGCCCATCATGGGAGGATATTCCTGAAATTATATATTCTTGGAACACTCTTGATACTAAAGATCTCGGAAGAATTCCCTAACGATTTTCGAAAATGAATGTCTTATGCGTCTAGCTGCAAATATCATTCAGTGTTCAAAGTCTGTTAATTCCCATCGTGTGGCCATAATCACGTTAGAAACTTTTCACATGAATCATTTGAATACAAATGAAAGCTCTACCAATGCACTGCGCATTTATACATTTTGTACTCGATACAACTAATATCTATATAAAAGCATATCGCTGTCTCATGTCTTTTGTCACCTTAATGTATAAAACGCTTATATAGACGCACAATCAAACTGAATTTCTGAATAGTCATCCGCAACAGCTCGCATGTTCGGATGGTTGACTTGCTTACACGACAGGTATGGAATAAATAAGAAGAGTAGACAACTGCCTAGGAGCTCCCATAACTGTAAGGACCCTGTGAAATTTGTATGTGATACAAGAACATTTTTATTTATTCATTTATTTTGATTTACAGTTCTAATTGAAATCACATTTGTCTACGTTTCAGAATAATCTTTAAGAATTTATCTCAAGTTTTCAGATTTGCTTGCCGATCAGTGGGGGTCTTGAAACTTAATAGTATCATTTTGTCCTTTTGAAAGCGTTTTCTGGCAATTGAAAATAAAACTATGATTAGCAAATCATATTCCTGCATTCTTGTTCAATTGTTTTCAAAAAAATATATGTATTCAGAAATATTATAATTTTTAGTTTATTAAACAGCAATTAAAATCCTCAAGTTGGTAATAAAAATTAAAGGATAAGGTAATTAAATCCTCATTTGGAATCTTCATATAGATAATCAGTAACATATCTAAACATATAAGCTAAGAAATAATTTATGAATATGAATAAGTTTACTATGAATAAGTTTTTCATTAGTAATATTCAACCAACAGCATGTCTTTTTTTTCTATTATAGGTCTATCTCGAGATGTGACTGGCAATTATGATTTGCTACTGCAAGTTATTAGCTGTATGTCAGTCCTGTGTGCTGTCCTGTGCTATTTCTTGCCAAAATGGAATGGTGCCCAACATATTCGAGAAGAAAGCACCGGAAGGCATCAGATTCAAGTGTGATGTATTCAGCTGGGGAATGGTTGCTTCATTTACTAATGCCAACATGTGGTTTAGGTCAGAGTTAAAATGACTGATATTCTGAAATGGCGTATTTGTTATGAAATGCGAATGGAAATTTAAAACTAAAGCATGGAATGGAGCGTCGAAAACAGCTCGCGTTAAGTTAGGAAACCAGTTAATTCAGTGGTGGAATAGGGATTAATAACACCTATGGCAAGTTTTGCATTTTTATTTCCCTCGCCATATATTGTTTACAAAACACCTTTGAAGTGAGATTTTCGGAACATTTGTTCTCGCCCTTCTATTCTCTGTCAATACTTCACCATGCCATGAATGAATTACCAGTGCAGTCCACACAACAAAGTGTCATGAAGTCAATGGTCAGAAATATCTGTACTAATTCTTATCAGAAGTAAGAAGTCTTTTTATGATTTGATCTGAAAGGGCTCTTGATTGCAGCTATTCAACTTCTTAATATCTCCGAATCCTAGCCTTTTTCTTTATCAATCGCTTATTATGCAATCGAATTACAGCTTTTTCTGAGGACAATCAAGTAAATTGGGCTTCTCTTGCTTTGTTATTCCAAAATTAATTTGAACTCTCCCTGGACTTTGTTTGATTTTTTGTATGTGATTACAGTATGTAATATTTCTAACAGGGTGGTTTATTAGAAATTAAAAGTATTGTTTGAATTTCTTATAAAATTTTGATTGTATAATTAAAAGGCCCTGTTGCATAAAAATTTGCAGACAAGAAATTTTATTTAAAAAATAAATACACTTTTCATTTTAGAGTATCAGAATAATTTGATTTAAAAATCTAACTTAGAGTTTAGAATTTAGAGCTCAAGGTATTTTTATTAGTTACATAAAACAAATCATGTCTTATTTGTATATCATCATCAGCTATTATTTACCTTAAAACCAGGGACATAACGAGAAGAAGGAGTGGACGGATGATTCTTTCCTCCCCCAAATTTTTCAAGAATCGTATTTAATTATATCAATCGACAAATTTTGAAAAATATTTAAACGTAATATTTTAATCTATATTTAGACAACACTTTGAAACCTATAATTGCAATTTTCAAAAAAAAAAAAAAAAAAAACAGTGGGACATTTTAAGTTAGTTTTTAATCACGCTTACTAATCAATGCTGACCCCCCCCTTTTCTACTCTTTTTTTTTTAACTCATTGCTGTATTAGGAATCATTACTCCAGGCAAACACTCCCTATATTCATGAAATTAAATAAGTTTAAAGCTGCACTAGCAGAGCAAGATGTATTGCTTACTATTGATAAACTGCTTTTACAAACGAAAGGAGAAACAAATAAGGTACGATATTGAAAATTACTGTCCAGTCTGTGCCAAGAAGATAGCACCGTTTACAGAGAAGGGTGGGAATTTTCTTTTCCTGTCTGTACTTAATGAAAGGGGTTTCCACGAATCATTATTGTATAATCTATACTTATAATAAAGCTCAATGTGTGTGTGTGTTGGCGCTCTACAGGCCAGACCATTCAACCTACAGCTACCAAATTTGGCACATGTATACCTTGGATGTCGAGAATGTGCACCTGGGGGTTATTTTTTCGAATTTTTAATTAGAATTTTATTTATTTAAAAATTAAGCGAAATTTTGGCGTGTTTCTGCTATAACTTCCGAAAATATTACCGCACAAAAAAAGATTTTTACATGAAGTTAAAGATCAAAAACTTGTCTTTTAAATGATACCAATGTTTTAACCTTAACATTAAATTTCTATTTTTAATGAATTTTTAAATAAATATTTTAACTATATTTTTCAACAATTTTTTTCGTATAAAATAAAAATAAAATGTAAGCTGCACGAGCACGTTTCGCATTCATGCGAAAAAATTAGCTTTTTTCAAAGTGTAGCCATCACATTGATTAAAGCTCCAACTAAAAATAAATTAAATCTTTTTGGAAATAAAATCTGCAAAAATGTAATTTTCGGCACGTGTCTGTAGGAAATGAAACAAATATGAAATATTATTTTTTTTAAAAAATAAATGCAAGAAAAATTATTTTATGATCTTTTACACTCTCTATATTATTAATCCAATAAATCAGTTTTAATTTAAGGCAAGTTTTATTTAATATGAACAGGATATCCATTCAAATCAGGTCCACACAGCTAATTTGTAAACCTTTAGTAAGACTCAGATCTGCTAAAAGGGTCTAAATGGAAAATGATTGTATTTTATGTAACTTGATTCAACAAATGCTCCAACAAATAAAGAATTTTTGATTTTACATAAAGCTTCTGCTGTGGAAATCACGAATAACAAAATGTTCTTGAAACACTATTATTTTAAATAAAAAGAGTTAATTTCCAATCAACTAAATCAATCACTTATACTGACTGATTTATGAAAATTTGAATATCACTATTCAATAAAAAAAGGATAATTTTATATTTTCCATCGATCGTTTCAAAGAAAATACGCCAATCAGCGCGCAGGTTTCTCAAGATTAATTGGCCTAAGATTATGAAAATGTTGAGTTTTTCTAAATTTTTAACTTTCAAAACTTCATAAATAAGTCTTAGTTGATCGTTGAAAATAGAAACATTCATTCATTTATTTAAAATTTGGTGTGTCCAGAATATTTCTCAGAATCTGATACCTTACTGCATTAAATTTAGACTTCATAATTTTTGAAATATATTTATAGGCCGGAACAAAATATTATTATTGATTTCATTTCAATCCCTTTGAAAACAAGACTAAAAACTGAATTTTATGCTGAATCTGAGAAATTTTTGTTGAATTATTGTTTGCGATATTACATAAATTATGAAAAATATTTTGTAGTTCACATAAGACTTAAATACCGAGCGATTCTGTTTGCAATACTCATATTCAATAATAATAATAGTATAAAAAACAATAAAAATGATAAATAAAATAAAAAGCTTGGTTTCATTAAAAAAATATCTTTATACTAATTGCAATTTCAGCATTTCCACTTTAAATTAAAGTTGAAGTTTTATCGGAAATGACAACACATTAGGAAAATATATATAGTAAATTGAACAAAACGATCTAAACAACAGTATAAGTTTGGTATGGCTATCAAAATTTGAAGATTAAAAATGTTTTGTTTGAGAATCTATTAAGAGACCAGTTACTTAAAATATTTAATTGAAAATTGTAGCGAGTGGTAATACTGGCGAACCGGCTGGTCGCCAAAGGCGGCTAGTTCCTAATAAAGATGCTATCCCTTCATACGTATCATGTGGGTATCCACATGAAAACTGCGGACTCTGGGGAAGACCATGAACACCACAAGTACTCAGATTTCTATTTCCTACGAAATACAATGAAACCTCTCTTAACGAGTTTAATGCATTCCTGAATCTTACTTGTAATGCGAAACACACGTTAAGCGAATCAATTTTTTTCAGTAAGAATCGATGTATTGTAAAATAAGACAATGCGTTCCAATACATAAAAATATTCAGATATATTTATAATAAAATTAATTATTTGTAATGCACGTTTTTTTACGAGAAAGTTTTCTAATGACATTTGTCCTCGTCTCCACTTCAAAATTTGGCGAAAATGAGATGCGTTAAATGAATTTTATATAATAGCTAATGTCTGATTAGAGTAACGCTTCTCAATAAACGATGCAATATTTTTCCATGTTTTCAGCATCTTTCTCATTTATCTTGAGTGATAATGCTCTGCTGAGACTATTATTTCCTTCTTTCCTCATCAAACGTTATTTACAATTTTTTGGCGAAAAAGTGAGTGAAGCAGGATGCAACTCTATAAGCTATTCAGTAGTTCTGAATACCTTCTTCTACCAGTTTATAGATCCAGTTCATTTATCTGGCTATAGCTTCATTATCTTGACCAGAGACATAATCCCATCGATTCCGATTTCACAGGCTCTTCCTCAAACTCCGCGGAGTCTATTTGACAATGCTCTCCTGCCAAAGCTTATTTCATGCAGAAGTAATGACTATCTTCAAACAAGCCCTTAACACAGACAGATACTCTGGATACCAAGGCCAGCTTTCATAAGACGTCATAATGTCTCCTCGCAACTCTTTCGGCGAAACATTGCTCGTTAAATGAGTCATTTTTTTTATCTTTTTACTTTGCTCGTTATATGAACCACTCGTTATACAATGTGATCGTTAAGCGAAGTTTGATTGTATTGAGATCGGGCCAAAGTGGAAGGGTGACAATACAAGTGAAGAATTCAACCTATCCCTATATATTCAACCTATACAATAACAGAGTCCCTTTCGTTAGTTTTTCTTCAACTTTCCTAGTTTCTCCATCTTTCTGCAAAAATGTTTAATGGTTCCGAAAATTAAACTGTTGGCGATGTTGTTGAAAATTTCACTTTTATTTTAAAAGCAGAAAAATGAAAAATTCAGTAACTCTAATAATAGCCTGAATGAATTAAAAGATGCTCAAAAAAAAAAAAAAAAAAAAAAAAAAGATAAGAAAAGTGAAATAATTAAGCATCAGAATCATGCGTCTTTAATTAAATGTTTTTCAGAACTTATTTAATATCTCAATTTTTTTTATTAATTAAAAAATTCAATACACTCCAGAAATAAAATAATTTTTCAGACAAAACGAATGCATTAAATCATGAGAAAGTAGTGTTAAGAAGTGGGCAAATATTAAATATCATTGATTGAAAACAAAAATTTTTCTCCCTGAATAAAATTTTTTAAAAATTATCTTTTTGAAGTATCTGTTTATTTTGTTTTATGTTTTCCTAGCCGCTTTTGGAGGTTTACTGGATCCCTGGGAATATTGTTTTTGTTTAATTTCCTTTATGTCTCTTATATATAACTTTGAAGTACATGATTCCAATAAAAAATATTTTAATCATCAGTTTGAGATAGCTATAAAAAACGTATTATTTTCTTAGCCCTATAATTTTTCTCAATGGTGAAGTGACTTCTGAGAATATTGGCTGCCAGAAGACCCACTTCACATCTGTAATGTTATCATTCAGTTTTAATAACAAATAGATTGAGATTTTAAAAACTCACACATTGAAACCAAAAGGTGGAAATGAAATTTTAGCAAGATGTATGTAAAGTGATAATTGCTGCATCATCCCATTGGGGATGCTATAACTTAAAGTAGAATACTGCTTAGTAATGATTTATGCATAATCTAAATTTATACCCTTTTTAACACGTTTCAATAGTTTAAAAATATTATCATATTTATATAATATTACCATGGTTTAATTAATATTATCATATTTTGACTGGTTAAAGATAATTTTTAATAAAGAATTTTGTTTAAAAAATAATAATTAAAAAATTTTAGTCAATTTTAAATTAAATTTTCTCAGTTATTTTTCCTGTTTTCTCTGCTATTTCTGTCTGTTTAATGTCCGTATGAGTATCAAATTACACAAAGATGTGCATAGACTGATGGACAGAATTTTATTTGATGGATATCTATTTAAAAATTGATGCAGATTCTGAGTTTTGGTGTTAAAAAAATTTTTTTTGTACGGAATTTTATATTTCTAGTTGGTTTGTTTATAAATAATCCTTATCATATACAAACGGACTGACAGACATAAATCGCAACTTTTTTTAATCGCAGTGAAATGATTTCTAAAACATGGAGATTAATAAAATTCAGAAATTGAACATTTTGTCATTTAAAATATGCCATAGTACCTCCTTTTTTGCATACTTCGAATACGAGAAAAAAAGGGGGGTGGGACCGCTTATTTAAAACGCGTTTATTTTCTAGGTGAATGCATTTACTGGTACTCTGTAGAAGATTTTATTCATTCAAACTTCTTCATTTTATTTTGAACAGCATGTGGTATCAGAGCCGTGGTTATTAATGGCAGTGGAACCGTATACCATTATTTTCTATTTTAATTACTTATAAAATTCAGGAAACCTCGTTTTGTTGAACTTTTATCTTTTCTCTCATATACATTCATATTCTAAATGTGGGCTCTTTACATACACTTTGTCGTGAATGTAAAGAGCCAACTTTCCATCGAGAGGGCTGGTAACCTAATCAGTTTATCCATGGATCAATTATTCCACTTGATCAATTATGTCATTCAATATTTTTTTGCTTAATTAATAAACTTTTGTAATTTAACCAAATACTATGGCATCATAATGCTAATTAAAGTACATCCTTTATGTTCACACTTCATTTGGTATTATAATTTCGCTTTCTTATTTCACATATAAACTACACTAATATTAGACGTAATCCTTTGTCTTTAGCTTTCAATAGTGGGAAAAAATTTCGCGATTTAACATTTGATGGGACAATGTAAACGATTAAATTCCAATTCAACAATGACATCCGTTGTTGAAAATCATACAAAATATTTTTAATGACATGATTCAAAAATAAATAAACAAATAGATAGATAAAATAATTGTGAAAAAATGAAATTAGGCATTATTAACTTTTTAAATTGAAAATGATGTATAAAATAGGTTTGTGCATTAATATTTTTAAGTGTCACCACGGAGGAACGTTAAAATTCTACTTAATTTTTAATTAATTAAAATATCAAAAAGTCGCTTCATTACCATCATTAAAAACACATAAGTAAAAACTTTGATAACTCCAGGTAAAACTGTCTGCTTCGTAGCGAGCTAACACACAGAAATAGAGACATAATTCTCATTAACCCTATATATATATATATATATATATATATATATATATATATATATATATATTTCTCCGAATATTTGAAATTCTCCGAAATATTTATCTAAATTTTCTTACCACTCTGTAGATATTTTTAACAACCAAAATTTAAAAATAAAAAAAAAGTCAAAATAATACACCGTCTTCAATAGTGCCTGAGAGAAGACATCTGATTGCAAAAAATTAATATTAGTAGACACGGCAACAAAATACCCAAGTAAAAAAAAAAAAAGCCATCTCATGAGTAGAGCAGGATAAATAATGCTTTAGATTATGTTCGTAAAATTCAAACTTCGCCAGTTTACGGATATAGCTAGGCACTAAAAAGTCGTATAACTACTACCGCCATATCGTTATTTGTTGAATGATACTCACCGACTTGAAGAAAACATATTGGGTTATTTTTATTGTATCCTATATGAGAATATGAGAAAAAGTCTATATGAGAAATTACACTTTTTAAATCACCATTCATTTATATATCATTCTTCTTAATTTTACCAGAAAAAAAAACAATCAAAATCTTTTTAAGTTCCCAATTGGGGCAACTAACTATAAGTTGAGGATATCGTCGTCTTGCCTCAAGTTTTCTATTTGGCGTTTATATGCACTTATTACTTAGTTTGTACGATTCCGTTTATCAACATCATCCATAAATTATTTCAAACCATACTATAAGACGCACAGACCTATAGATAATATTTTAACACTTTCAACTTTGAAAAAATGTGATAGTCCAAAACAAAAATATTATTTTGGAATTATAGCTCAGAGCAAGAACCAGTCAAGTTTTCAGCTGCATCGTACGCGCTGTGGTGTGCTTGTTTTAAGATTTTTCATCTTCAGGGCTGGAGAGGTCCATGTTCCAGACTTAATTTCATTGAAGCACTGCAGTGCAAGTGGATCTGGTGCACGCTTACACGTCGGGGCTAAATCCCATCCTCTTGGTGTAATACAGCAGCTTGGAAAATTTGGTATAACAGTTTAAGTGTCGTCCTTTCATCTGAACGAAGTTCAAAATTGCACGGTCCATCCCAATAGCCTTAATGTAATTTTAAAATGGGAAGTTAATATGATTTAATACTTGGAATCTTGTGTTATTCTTTAACAACTTTTGATCACAGAATTTTATTTCATAATATTTTGAGTATGCCCAATAACTTTTCCAATAAATATTTTTCTTTGTGCCTTTGTCTGTTGAAATTTGCACCTACTGTTGGCTATTGCTGGACATTGGCCATGCATAAAATATTTAGAATGCTTGAAGTAGCAGTGACAAAAGCTGCAATGACTTAAGATTATGAGGATTGCTGCGGATCTCATTCTAATTTTGTAATTTATCAATATAAACCTTTTTAATTTGCCCTTTTCTCCCAGTCCCTTTGTTGATTTTTTAAAAAAGGAAATTCACATGAAATCGAAATGAAAACTTCACTGTAAACAAATGCTCAAAAGAGTAAAGACGTTGCACTTAATATCTAAAAACTAAGAAAATAAGTTTAAAAGGTTATGGTTATGCACTAGCAACATTATAAAAATATTATTTGTGAACGAAAAGTAAGAAAAATTATGATAAATCATTAAAAACTGGATTTTCCTGCGATTTCCGGTTGTTGACTGGTTAATTTAGAAGCAATTTTTTAATTAACTATATCTCGGCATCTTGATGACATAAAATTAAAAAAAAAACTATTTTTTAAAAAAAGGTTTTGACCTATATTGCTGAAAGATGACACATTCAATATAGGCATTCACCTGAGCAATCATTATAGTGTTAATTATTATACTGTTTTATATCTTCCAAGAATAAGTATAAATTCACCTTTTATCAGAAAATTGCCATCTTGTCTCAAAGTAAAAATCTGTGCATTATCTTTTTAAAATAGCCAAATACTATTGAATGAATTAAAATAAAAATTTGTCTAATTTATTGCAATACAAAGTTGGAGGGGGGGGGAGCGATCTCCCTAAACTTTCTCGTCTATTCTTTAATAAATCCCTCATATCACATAAATGTTTGGAACTTGGAATGCATGGTATTGGTGAACAATAGTTACGAAATATTGATATTTGGCATAAATATAGTATTTTTACTGAATCTGTCGTACTATACTCACGCGCTTTTTTGGCGGTTAATTTTTTCTATGCAGCTAACAGTGTCCAAAAAGCGGACTTACATTTTAGACACTTTTTTTTCTCAACCGATTTAAAACAAAATTGGACACAAATTTACAATTGTATTTACAAAACTATGTACCAAATTTTTTACATCCACTTAAGTTATTGCGTTTACATGTTTCTAAAAGTACAGATCGATAAAAAATTGAACCCTTGAGAGAATTGATTGCAAATTTGTAAGTATCTACACTTTAGTGGTCAAATTACATGTATAAAATTTTATCCATCTATTTCTCTTTGTTTTCGTCGAGCTGTCGAGTTCATTTAGATTTGGAGAGCAGTATCGGCAACTGAATGAATTTCGTTCAAAATTTGATAGACATAAATATAGTGGTAAGACTATATATCAACTTTTATCCATCTAGCTCAAAGTTTTTTTTTTTTTGCACTGTCTTTGTCAAAGGCAGACATAATGTTAAAAATGTGTTTTTGAAAGTCAAGGAGATCTAAAACATTGAGATCTTCTAAATCTCAGATCGAATTTTTCGATGATTACGGTACTTTCTCTTTACTTCGCAAACTAAAAAAATTAAAAATTCCATTTTAAAAATATATTCAAAGAAAATCAATTTACCTTGAAAACTGAATTTTGAAGCTGAATTTCAACTGTCAACTCAGGTTAAACGACATACCTCTATATAATATTCAGAAAGCAAGATACAGCATTCAATTTCCGGAAAGCCAACACATTCATATAAATAAACATACGTTTTCTTTTCTTTTATACTTTTGTGAAAAGATTTTTGTTTTGGTTCCTATTTTATGATCTACACTCACGTCCATATTATTTAAGAGGTCTTGGTATTCCGAGTTGCTTCAATATTTAAATAATAACAATAATAATAATCAAAATTCAATGTGAAATTTGAACTATGATAACAAAAAATTCTAATATTATGACTGAAAAGGAATTTAAAGTTCGGTAGTTTAAAAATGCAGAACGGAAAGGAAAATTCTGTTGATGCGTTCTAAAAGTTACGACTTTGAAAACAGTGCAAAAAAAAAACTAATTAAAAAAAAAACTAACAGACTTGTCAACTGAAATACAATTCTATTCAAGAAGTTTAAACTAAACCAGTGGGAATGGTTTGCCCAAAACTTTCTCATAACTCACTAATAAAAATGTTATTCCCTTCCTTCCGTACTAAATTAAGGATTTTATCAACGCTGTATATGCCACGAGTGCTGAGAGTATTAATTTCAGAATCTCATACATGAGAACACCGTATTTCACATTATAATAAAGAAAATCGGTTCTTTTGTATTAATTGTGTGACATAGATGAAGTGAAATATCGATCTTTGACGAATTTTTTTAGGGGGAAGGAAGAGGAGTAATTAATCATTGGCATACGGTTAAAACATAACAACCAGAAAGCTGAATATGTATTATGAATGCTTTTTCCCATCACACATAAAACAACAATTTTAGCCAAAAGATCACATACGAAAACAACAATTGTAGCCACAAGCTCCCATAAGAAATTTCATTTACTTCTTTACGTTTTCAGTTATTGCTTTTACATGAATTCGGAACTGCAGATCGATAGGCAGTCAATCATTTGATAGATTTGATTCAATATTTGACAAAATAATTTAGATATATAACCATTTAGCATTCTATTACTGAAAATATCACACATTATATAACTTAAACTTCCATGCGAGGTGACAGACAAATGACAGCTTACAATGACAGATTTTCTTTTTGTTCAACAATGCAAAAACGTAACAGGTTACAGTTGAATAAGTTTAACGAAAAAATTCAAAGACGCAATAAACTCTATTTAGAAATTACAATATCAAGGAAACCTTAATAAGTTTTACCACTTTTTTTTGAAATTAAACTCTGATTAATTTATAGTTGAATCACTAGAGATGGTCGGAATCCCAAAAGAAAGCTTCAAAGATACTGTCTGACAACAAATTAATTTTTTTTAGATAATTGAAAATTTTTAATTTTCTTTTGCATGATTTAAAAAAAATTAAAGTTAATTACCTTTCATACGTTTATTAAACTTTCTAAATTAGAACGTAGGGGCTATTATGTAAGTTTTGTCCAACCAAATAAAATAAAACTAGTTGTGGCTTTGTTTCAATTGTAATTTTAATCGTTTCATAGACCGTCAGCGGAATTTAAGATTGCATTGTCATCTACGGTTAAAAAGGTAAATAAAAGAACATTATTTTAAATAAAGTAGTGGAGTATGCGAATGCATTTGAATTAAATTCTTTTCTTTTTTTTTCTGAGAAGATACCGTATTTTTTAAATTGTTAAAATATATAACTTGATTGTTTACAAACAGGTATAGTACTAGCTAAGATGGTAGTTCATTTTTTAAATGGAATATCCTGAATTTAATCTCTTTTGATTTTAAATCGCACTTGTTTTGGCATTTATATATCGAATGCAGTGTAAAATAGGCCATAAGACACTTCCCTAATGTTGTGGTTTATACTTTTTGGCTATTTGTTTTGTTTTCTCAAGACAGTTGTAATCATAATAGTTTAATATAATTATGAATAAACACGTATAGTACTAGCTAAGATAATAGTTCATTTTTTAAATAGAATACCTTGAATTTAATCTCTTTTCATTTTAAATCGCATACGTTTTGGCATTTTTATATTGAATGCAGTGTAAAATCGGCCATAAGACTTCCCTAACGTTGTGATTTATACTTTTGGGCCATTTGTTTTGTTTTCTCAAGACAGTTGTAATCATAATAGTGTAATATAATTATGAATAAAATTGTGTTGATTTAAATTTATTTATTTTCGTGTTACCTAAAATAATGAATAATTTTATTTTCTTCCACAAATCTTTTTGATATGCGGGTTTTTAAAATTCATTTGATGAAAATGATTGTAGTTGAATCTTAAGGATTACTTGTTTCTCTACATAAGAAAGTATATATTTATTTTAAGAAATGAAAGCTTAGTAGTATAACAGAATATTATTTTTGCTTATATTATTTGCATCTGTTTAAATTATTCTTGCTAATATTGTAAATTTGCGTATGCCGCAAATTATAAATTTTAATTTATTATAATTACTCAGTTTCATTGCTTTGCTTTTTTGTTGAAGTGTCATTAATAAAATCTCAGATAAATATGGTCTTTTCAAACATAATAAATTTCTTTGTAATATATTTATAGTTAGCTGTGTATGTGCTTTAAGAATAAAAATAATCTATATATCTTAGTAAATTTTTGTTAAAAGACTTAAAAATTTCAAAGCCAGTTATTTTTTCAAAAGTTTATTTTGGAAGTGTGGTAACACTTCCAAATAACATCATAATAATTTTCATTATTCTCTGGTCATGCCAAATATTAAAAAATAGTACAAAAATTGACAAATATTTACTGAAAAATACAGTTTAGTTGCCATATATGATAACTTATTATAGTCCTTAAAAAAATTACTGTTTGGCAATTGTACTGTATTCTTTAGTTGAAAGTGTTACTTTATTTCACTGTATATCCAATTATTTCGATGGATTTTTTTGCTTTATCATAAAACTTATATTATGATTACTGCTTCATCATTATATGTTTATATTAAAATAGATTAAATTTATCATTAAATATTTTTTACCTTTATAAATTGTTTTCTCTTTTGCTCTTACAACACTTTAATATTAGTCATAAAAAAGTTGCACTGTATGGATCTTTTCCAATTCATTTTTGTAGCCATGGCCGTCCAAGAAGTTGATGTTGAAATGACAATTGAAGATGGAGAAAATACATCAGAAAAGGAAAAGATTCCCAAAGCAGATGTAGAAGCTCTTTCTTTGGCAGGTAATTAAAATTACTGATTGTTTTTAATCTTTTCATGGTTTTCTACGTAAAAAAATTTAAAATAGATTAAAATAAAACTAATATTATTACAAGTCAAATATAAACAAGCCATTGAAACCAATATTAGACTTCAATTTTCAAGCTTCTTTCATATTTCTTTTCCAACATTATTTATTTTAACTATTAATTTATAATTTCTTCTGGAAATAATTCATAATCTTTTTAAATCAGAGGATCCATGAAGACACGAGGATTAAAATATCTCTTTTATCCCTGTTATTACAATCAGTGATCATTTTGATTGTTTGTCTCAAATAAAAGAAAAATTGATTTTACATAATATTGCTCATATTATGTAAAATCAAAACTTATGAATATACAATTTGTTTATTTATTAAGTAAACATGTAAACAAAGGATAATTTAACATATAAAAGAGTTTATATTGTCAAAAACTAACTTTTTTCTTTTTTAAGATGTCAAAATACACAAACAAAGATAAGTAAGCATAAAAAAGTGTTTAAATAATCCAAAGTTATAATAATTCATAAGCATCTATATGTGCTTTTGTTGTCTATATTTCACATTCTATTCAATTTTGCAACCAAATAATGTGTATAAGTGATTTCTAATTTATATTGAATTAGAATAATTATAGCTGTTTAAAATTCATTAAATAAATCAGGAATCCAATGTTTATGATATTAATTTATAACATATTTAAATTGGTTGTTTATCAGAACTTTTTTATTAGAAGCATAGAGATAAATAAAATTTCTTTGTTGGAAATGATATAATTTTCTCCTTTTAAAAAAAGGAGTGTATTATAATGATTTTCTTTGGATTTTCTTTTATATTTTTTTCTGTTGAATTTTTGGTTTTCCATAGATTTCTGTATGAAAAACTACAAGCAAGGTGCGAAATTAGTCTTATCCAATCTTCTTGATGAAATAATATTTACATTCTCTGATTTGTGACAAAACAACAGCAAATTTAATTTCATATAGGAAAGCATATACAAAAGAAGTTTTTTAATATTCAATGTGCTCTTTTAGACATCAAAGAACATCTCATGTTTATTGAGAAATCTGTGAGTTCCAAGGAGCCTCGATTCATACTGCGTGTGGTTCGATCTCTAGTTTCTGTCCGGAAACGGCTTAGTGCAAAGATCCTGCGCAAGGTGGTCACTCATTTTTACGTCCACTCTACGCAGCAGAGAGATACGCTACTCAATTTCATTGATGAGGTATTTCAATACTGTTTTTCTTTGCAATTATTCTTTGTTGATTTACTAAATCCTATAAAAATCATAGTCATTAATTAATTTAGAATTGAATTAATATCCACTAACATTATATTCAAAACTGAAATTTTTATGTATTGCTAATTTTTATTTTAAGCAGTTAATAATTCTTGGATGATCTGAAATGTGTCTTTTAAAACAATTTCATAAATTTTGCAAATAGTAAATATGACCCAAAAAACTGGAGGAACATTTTTTACTGTATCTGATGCTGAAAATATTGTACTTCTATGTATACATTTATTTTATAATTAATAATGAATCTCAATAAATCATTCAAGGCAGTATTCATATTTATAATCTTTAGAATATTGAACAACATTTCAGTTATATTGACAATGATTATTGATATATGAAAGATTTTTTTAAAAACTTAGATTTGATAAAATTGGTTACTTAATTAATTTCTTATATTCAATATTTTTATATAACCTATTTTTGTATTGCATAATATAAGAGACCTAGTAATATATGAATGGGAATCAAAAGAAAAATTTCATTATTTTAATCAATATAATTTGTTTTAGCCAATGGACATGGACACCAATGGAAACAAAGCACCTGCTAGAGTCAAAAATGCCAAATCTAGCCAACAACCACTTTTACCTGAACAAGATATTTACATCCACCTGCTAGTTCTTTTATATCTGATAGATTGTGGGCAACCACAAATGGTTTGTATTTTTTGTTGTTGTTATTTTGTATTAGTACAATTGGATTTATGCATTATTTTGATTAAAAAAAACCTTTCCAAAGTGAAATTTATTATATTATTTAATCTGAAGTATGTCTATTTTGTCTATTATTTTTATCTAAAATCTGTATTTTATTACTTTATCTGAATTCTATAATATTCTATATTATTTTATCTGAAGTATAATTGTCAAAATTTCAATAAATTTTCCAAAAATCTTTGCAATGAACTTTTATTAGTGCAAATACTTTCCATTTCTATTTTCTTACTATTTTATACTGATTAAAGCTGTTTTAATTTTTCATTCAGTCATAAGAAATTATATCCATATTATTGAACAGCTAATTTAACTATATGCTTTATGCTCTTTCGAAATATTTGTAGATTAAAACTTTTGCATAATATTTAATGTATAGAAATAACCAAATTCTTTTAAAGACAGTCATTTGTATGCATTTTTATTGAACTAATTTTATTTGTTCAGAATTTAAAAATTTGGTACTTGGAATGTAAATTTTCCATTTCTGATTTTTTAGGCTTAATGCATAATAGCAAATGTAAAATAATAATAATAATAATAAACACCAGTGTTGAACAGTTTCGGAAAAAAATTTATGTAAGTCCCATTTTTTTTAATTGGCATATATTGACATTTGCTATTCCTTATCTTCTATTTCTTAAATTGCAAAAGTTATGCTGATTTTTTTTTTTATACTTAGTGAATTATTTCCTTATTAATTATTTTTTTAACTTATGAAATTATTTAATTTATTAACTTATAAAAACTCTCTTTTTAAAAGGCAGTGGACTGTGCTGATATGCTGATGAAAAAGGTAGTAGCCCAGCCTCAACGTACTGTTGATCTGATAGCAGCTAAATGTTATTTCTACCTATCTAGAAGCTATGAATTGCTAGGATGCCTTTCAAACATCAGAAGGTATTCAGAAATTCTTTATTTTCAGGAATTTATATTTTGTAAATTTTCAGACTTTCAAAGATAATAAATTCTTTATGTATATGCTGCATTGATTAATTCATTTGAAGAAATTACTTGTGAATGCAAAGGCAATTCGTCATTGTATGCATGTTGTATATTTCTGTTCTTGAAATATTTATCCAGGTGGCAAATCAAAATTTTGATATATGAAATGAATAAGTCATTTTTTTCTTAAGATAATTTATTTGGAAGTATTTCCCACAGCACAGAAGAAAAGTGCATTTGGAAAATAGTCCCCCCCCCATTTTACAAATGAATAGTGTTTTTTTTTTTTTTCTATTTTTTTCTTTTTACAAGTATAAGTTTTTTAAAAAAGCGAATAAACTTTTGGAATTTTATGCTAGTTTTTCATTTATTGGCATGTTTAAGCAAACTGCTTTTCTTTAATTACTGCCACAGATTAATTATTTGTACTTGGTAAATGAAATTTTTAAGTAATTGTTTCTCAATATAACATACAATATTTTAGTTTTTATTAAAGGTAAAACATTTATTGATGTGAACCATGTTTTTGTCTTTTTTTAGCTTTCTTCACAGTCGACTGCGAAGTGCTGTTTTACGTAATGACTATGAAGGGCAAGCAGTGCTTCTGAATTGCCTGCTGCGAAATTACCTCCATTACAATTTGTATGAACAGGCCTCTAAACTAGCTTCAAAATCAGTGTTTCCAGAAATGGCATCTGATAATGAGTGGGCTCGCTTTTTATATTATTTAGGTATTTTTTTAAAATTTAATTGTTATACTAATATTTATATATGAATGTACTAGAATGATAAATATATATTTGGTGTTATGTTTATGGGTGATTTCATACTTGAAGGAGTTAGGAATATTGGTTTTATGCACTTTCTAAATTGATAGAATTAATTGAACTGTTTTTACAATGCCATATTCATGTTTCAAGAGATTTTGTGTAAATTCTGAATATATTGGAATCCAAATAATAATAATAATAAAACAGCAATAATTAAACAAGCAATACCAATAAAGGCACCTTTTATTGTTGTTATTCTATAAAGTTGCATAGTAATAGTTGTTCAAATAAAATAAATGGATCCTATTATTGATGTAATCCTAATTAAACAAAGACAGAAAAATAAATTGCATAATCCTGTGATCATCTAATATTATTATTAGGAAGATAAAAAATATACTCTACAATAAAAGCAAAGCTTAAGTAAGTGGACAGATGGTGTGAACTACCAGAGATGTTAGAAAAGGAAAGTATGTTTAATGGACTAAAATAATGTAACAATGTGTTCTTTATTTTAAAGATAGTTAGTAAAGCCATTGAAATTGAATGACATTTTAGAGAATTGTATTAGTCTATTTTGTAGCTATCTTAATTCAGCTTAACCAACCCTATTTAAGCTCAACTTAAAATCATAATTTCAATGAATTACATTAAAAATGTCAAGATTAAAATAACTGTAAAATAAAATAAAATTTTGAAACAATATTTTTTTTAGAAAATAATAAAAAAATTATCAGAAAGTGATTTATAAAACTTTATATATTTTTAATGTTATATTTTTAAAAAATAAATTTTGAAATCTTTGCATTTTCCAAAAAGTAAATGAACCCCTCAAAAGCGCGTGCACACACACATACACACAGAATCATTGTGTTGGAGAGATTTATATACAATTTTTTTATAAATCTGTTGCAAACTTCCATTAAGGAAGAAATTTTGAGTTATATGGAAAAAAAAAGTAATTGTTTAGATTTTTAAAACAAAAATATTTGGCAAGCTTATATATAAATGTAATTATTAATTAAAATTTTGTTGTTTAATTGAATTAGATATCCTTAAGAAAAAGTATCTAATTAATTATGCTTAGATTTAAATTTGGTTGACATTATAAAAGGCTGTATGTTATTTACATAAAATTTTGACAAATATTGTGCATATGTTAAGTATAGTTAGTTTTATTTATTCTTACTTCATTGTTTATTCTAGGCCGTATCAAAGCTATTCAATTAGATTATTCAGAAGCTCATAAAAATCTCCTTCAAGCCATTAGAAAAGCTCCAGAACTTTCTGCCGTTGGATTCCGTCAAACAGTAAATGATTCTCACTTCCTTATATTACATTCCCATTTTATATTAAAATTTAGAATTAAATCCTCAATGCTGTTATAAGCTAAATAATACCTATTTTCAATTTCTAATGATTATGATTTCCGTTTTTTTGTTTTTAAAAAAAATGTCTTAAACAATTACCTGGGAAGACAGAAACCATTTTCTTTTGCCATAGATGACTTTCTTTTTAAGAAAGTTAAAAAAAAAAAAAAAAAAAAACTGTTCTTAAAATTAGAATTTCTTGGAACTCCTTGAATTTTAATTTTGCTGGAATGAGAACTCTATAAAATATTTGATTTTCTAGTTTGTCTTTGAAAAGTTCTTGAAATATTTAAGTTCCTTTTAAAAAAATATCTAACATTTACAGACATCACTGAATTTCCTTAGAAATTATGATTTAAGTAATTTTCCAGTTTTATTGCCTTAACAGAAATATATTGTATCTTTTCTGTAATCGTATCCACCTGATGAAGAATTTGATTGAATTAAGAAGTGTATTATGTATATATATAAAAAAATGAATTCTTAGCAAATAATTTTGGATCTATGCATATGAAAATATTCTTATTGAAACTTCAATAATTTATTTTATAGGTTTACAAACTGGCTATTACTGTAGAACTCCTTTTGGGTGATATTCCTGACAGATCTCTTTTCCGACAGCCTCAGCTTAGAAAATCTCTAGCTCCCTATTATCAACTTACTCAAGGTCAGATGCTATATGATTTAAGAGCTGCATCAATTTTCTCCTTTTGCTTTCATTAATAATAATTAAATATCATTTATAGATTCAATGAGTTATTTCCTTTTGCTTATGCTTAAAATTGTGATTTTTTCATCCTTTCGAAATGAAATGATGTACAAGATTTTTCCTTATAAGTTTGGATAAGAATCATTAAAATTTAATTTTATTAGATTTGATCTCTTTTTAAGCTGATACAGATTTGCATTTTACTTTTATAACTTGTATTTCTTTTTCAATTACTTACATAAATTGTGAAGGAAGATATGTCCTTCGTAAAATTTTATGATAAACTTTTAAAAGATTGACCATTGTAATAATTATAAATTGTTTGTACAGCAATGGATCACATCTGTTTAATTTATCATGATCTAAAAGTTTAATGGTTATAAACCTTTTGTTTTTAATGTGAAGTAATGGTTTTAAACCTTTTGTTTTTAATGTGAAGGTTTATTTTTTCAGTATAGCCATACAAAATTCAGCCTATTAATTTTTTAATTATAAAATTAAGTGATAATTAAGCATATACAACCATAAAAAAAGAAGAAAGGTATATAATTCTATTACTTTTTTTGATTAATAGTTCCATGGAAAAAATTATTTTTTTACATGCTTTTTCTTATGTACTGGTAAAAATTGATTTGTTTTTCCACTTACTACCAATTAATGATACTCTTAATCTCTGGCAATAGATAAATGTGATTTCTCCCTCTGTAAATTATGTAGTAATATTTTAATTTTGTTATTTGTAATAATTATGAACTATTTGTTCAGCAATGGTTCACAATCAGTGACATTTGTCATGAGGTGAAAGTGAGTTCTTAAAATCAATTTATTGCTGCTTTGCCTATCAAACATATATTAAAATAATAATGTTATTTTAGATGGAGAAGGAAGACTAATTAATTTTTCACAATCTAGGTTCTTATTCTTTTTAATTTAAAAATTTATATTTCTCCTTATTTTCTATTCCTAAAATCTCGATTCTTAAAAATGTACATCAAGAATAATTTATGATAATTTTTTCTGACCATTCATAGTATTTTTGTAAATAAAATGAATTATACCAATAACCTCAATCTGTTTTGAAGCAATTTCTTTGATGACACTAGAATATTATATTTCTTTCATCGGAATTATTAACTTTTTCCTAGATAGCACTTTAATCCTATGTTTTTACAATTTTATAGAAAAATTGGGGAGAAAAATTATGGATGAAATATGGATTATATTTCATTTACAATTTTCAGTAAGCCTTAAATCGGTTTTTTTTTTCTTACATTGGTTAAGAAATTGGCTAATTGATTTAAATTCTAGAAATTAGTATCCTACTACATCTATGCTACCAATGGAAGATATTTTTGGTTTTTCTGTATGTGTGTGAAATAAATATGGTTAAGCTATATTAATATATTTTCAGGACTCAAAACCATACATTGTTGTAGTAATGATTCTTTCTAGTATTATTAATAGAATAGTTACCATAACTCTTCCCTGTAATAATAGAAAGATAGAAAAGGCCTTCTAAAAATTAATAAATAAAATAAATGAATAAATATCACCATTTATAATTAGCACAGATTGAGATATATAGTTTCTTATCCTGGAATTTTCATAATCACATTTATTTCCGATCATAATTACTTAAAAAAATTTTTTATTAATGAAATTGTTTTATAGTTGAATGTTATTTACATTTTAATATGTTGGTAAATTTATTATTTTCTATAAATATTTTGTCATAAAACCTAAATATTTCATTTAATGAATACCAAAACATTATATATATAATATAACCTTTTATTTTGTGTGTAATTGTAGAAAATATATGCTAAGTGGCCTTATTTTCATCACAGAATACTTTTGATATTTGCATATATATATATATTTTTTTGTATTTTTCAAGCATTATTGAAATTTGTTTTTCTTTTGTAGCTGTGAAAGCTGGCAACTTAAGCATGTTTAATGAAGTGCTTGAAAACTTGGGTCCTCAGTTCCAGAAAGATCATACTTATACCCTCATTTTGCGTCTGAGGCACAATGTCATCAAGACTGGCATCCGCATGATCAGTTTATCATATTCACGCATCTCGTTGGCAGAAATTGCTCGAAAACTCCTCCTGGGCTCCTCGGAAGATGCTGAATTTATTGTAGCCAAAGTATGTATTGAAAAATATTGCTTATACAAAATTTTCTTTTCACTTCCAAAATAAAAGGCATCCAAAATGTTTCTCTAAATACATTTTGTTAAAAGTATAGAAGATGTTTTCACCAGTTATTTTTAAATCTAAACTCTTAGTTTCATATAGATAATATTTATAGATATTATTATATAATACATACCCTCCAACTTAGGTTACCTTGTCATCAGTAGCTCTCCATTCCATATATAATTTAATAATAACTAAGTATTGAAGAATAGATATTTCCAAACAATTTTAATTAATTAAAACAAGTATTTCAAACATTTTTTAACTCTATTTTTATTTGACAAACATTTATTATTGACTAAATTTATAAGTGAAATAATTTTATTTAAAAAAAATCATACAACACAATTTTGTTGATCAAAAAGATTAACACTATTAATCCTTTTTTTTTTTTTTACATTAAATAGCAAGCATTTTTTGCTGTTTCAGGGGTGTTTGTGCTCCAGGGAAACCCCGGAATTCCGGGGATTTTGAACTTCGATACCCGGAAATTCCGGGGATCGTCGTTCAAAAGGAAGTAGGAATAATAATGAATTATTTATTTTGATCTGGGTAATTTTGTTTGCTTTGAAAGCAGAAAACGCAAGGTCAGTGTGTGTGGTGAAAACTTTTCCTTTCTTTCTCCAAAGGCAGTGATTATGCGTGAAAAGGGGGAAAAAACTTCTTTTTTGTTCTTTCCTTATTGCGAGTTATGACTCATTCCCCCGGTTCTCGGACATTCTCTTCTGGATTCTTTTCGGCAAGTAGGCGCGGCAGAAAAAAAAAGGGAGAGACTTTGTTCGACCAGATGTGCGATCACGTGACTCTGGGTTCAAAGGTCTTATCTCTCCTGGCGTGGCGCCAATAAGTAGAGAAGGGGTTTTTTTCGCCGTATTAGCTATTTGTCATTGATCGCTTCGCAACTTTTTTTTCTCCGCTGTGTAAAATTTTCGTTTCATTTATTGATGCACGTGTAAATTTTTCGTTTCGCTTATTGAAATATTTTTTTATTTATGTACGAAAGAGAATTTCACTTTGAAATTTCAGCATATGAAACAGAAATTACCCCTTAAAAATTCATGTCTAATTAGTTTTACAGCATTAGATCCAGAGCTAAGAGGTAAAACCAGTACAATATTAGCTTTTGAAAAATTATCATTTTTTATGTCGCATATTTTTAGTGATAGTGAAAAGTCAAAAGTAGAAGCTGAAATAAGGTTATACCAGAGTGATATTGATATCACCAAAGAAATGCTCTACACATCTGATGAAAGTGGAAATCAAGTCAAGTGTACAATTGATAAATATTGGTCTAAAGTTTTTAATTTAAAAGATGATTTCACAAATGATTATAAGTATCCTACATTGGCTAAATTGGTCAAAGCCTGCCTTAGCTGCTTCCATGGCCCATTAGTGGAAAGTGCATTCAACTTAATGGATACACTTGTCACTGACTATAGAACCTCTCTTAAAATTGATTCCCTAGATGCAGTGCAGACTATTAAATATGATTTAATGGCTTCTAAAGAAACCTCATGTGAAAAATATGGCTCAAAGAATCCAATGACTGATCCAATTCACAAAGATCTCTTACTGAATATGAACAGAAGTTGGAAAACATATCAAGAGGACTTAAAAACATGTATTTCAGATGAGTCACCTATAAAAGTCTATGAAAAACCTTCTACATTAGCAGAAAAGCAAACTGCTTCTACCTCTGCATGTGCTGTTCTCGAGGAAATTTCTTCAACTGTAAATGAGGAAAATAAAAGTCAACCTTCCTGCAATTATGAAGTTCACCACAAAAGAAAGACAAGCCCACAAACATCAGAAAATAAAAAAAAGCAGCAGAAATTAGATAATTTTTTTTAAAAGAATTAATTCAGGTAATTTAAAATATTTGCATAAAATGTAGTAGTTTATATGTTTGAAAATTTATGGTTATTAATTTTGCAAAAAAAGTAATTCATTAAACTTTTATAATTAGGACATTCAATACTTCATAATTGTAATTTTTCATTCCCCCCTCCTCCTTCTCGAAACTCCAAAATGCCGGTAGTAAGTCCATAAAAGTTTCAGGGGATTTTTTGGGGTCCCACAAACACCCCTGCTGTTTTCAAATCTTCATAGCTCAGTTTGACGTTATAAAATACTTCCATATTCATTTTTGTTATGAGGAGCAACTCCAGTATTTTTATATTCATGCTAGAATAAAATTCTACTTTTTTTTTTCTTTCCTAATCATACTAGAAGTTCTTTTATTATTAACATTGCTGCGTGGAGCTGAAAGAAGCCACATTATTTTTAACAATACTATATATTTTGAACTGTCATCATTATTTTTGATATGAAGAATTATATGCCACACTATATCAGCTCTTTCAATGTCTAAAATTTCTGGGGATAGACCATCAACTTAAGAATAAGCAAATTTCAATTAAAGCTGATCATTATCAACACATCAGTTAAATAAAGATGCAAAATACTTAATTGAAGATCAGCTGACTGCCATTGAAACATGTTTAAGAAAATTCATCTTGCAAAGGAGATTTTTTTATAGAATATTCACACAGTTACAAAAAGTTTTTGAATTGTTTTTTCCTCTGTGGTAACTTGGGATCATGTAAGAGTCTAGTAGATGATTTTATAACAAGAGATTAATTAAACATTTGCTTTCTTTTTAAAAAAAATAATGTTAAAGAGAGAATCTGACTTAATTAAAACAGCAAGTGTTACAGACTGAATAAAAAGCTCATAGTACATGTTCATTAAGTCGTGCAAAATATAAATACATCAATATTTTAAGTGCTAGATATATTATGCAGTGGGTCATTCTACTGTAATGTGAAAAGTGTAAAAGCATTTTCAGATGACAACCAATGAATGTTGTAAATTGTAATCTCCTAATAGTACTTAACAGTGTTTAAATTTCCTTTTATTACTTTTTTTCATGTAATAAAACATTTTGATGGGAATATTTTTCTCATCGGCTGCAAAAGAATTAATTGCCTTTTGAGCTGCAAGATGCATAAGATGACTAAAAGGCTAATAAATATTTCTTTACTTAAACCCAAAACCTCTTTATTTCATCCAACCAATTTATTTGTACTGCGAGTCAGGCAATAGAGTTTTCCCTTTTTATTTGAAAGTTTTGGAATTCAACATAAAAAAAAATTAAAAATCCCCTCACTGATGTTGTTTGAGAATTATGACAATGAAAATTGTTACATTACAACTTGTTTTTCTTCCCCATCATAATCATCATAATAAAAAAAAAAATACCCTTAGGGAATTTTTTATTGTTTTAGATAATGTTGATTGGATATGAAAACAATTCCAAAGTTATTCATTCACTTTATAGGATTTGGTGGTTATGTCAGCTACTGCATGTGTTTTAGTATGAACATAAGAGAACTTTTTAGTGATATCTGAGTTGGAAAACATTGTGTTAAACATAGTTCCATAGTTATCAGATGCACCCCCCCCCCAAAAAAAATGTTCTGTTGAAATTTTTACAAGCAACATTTATTGTAATAAGCATATTTTTATAACGGCATTTAATAGATAAAAATTGTTTATTAATGCTGCTACAACTGAGCTTATACAATGCCTAATACATGTTATCAACACTCATCATTGTCCCCATGATTGATTGAAAATTTCATTAAACAAATGAATTTTTGATTGTAACCTTCTTTTCCAGTTATTAAATACAGCCACTATTTAGAATACCCCTCTCTAAACTTTGATTATTTGTTTCTTCATCTGCAGAAGTCTGCTTAGATCAATTTATATTATGATTCTTCACAACACTAACTCTTTCATACAACCACACGATTAAGGTGATCCCAAACTTTGATTATTACTAAAATTTCTCTATAAATAAGCAAAAATTTATATCACTTGACTTATGAAAGATGAAGAAATGTTCTATTTAGTCACGGGGAAAAACGAGGAACTTCTTAACCGAGGCATCTTTCTTTGACATCATTTCCACAATGAAGCTGCCAACATCATTTTGGTTGGGCAAATGAAATGTTGCTTCATTGTAAGTGTAGAGATCGAAAGTGGAGATCTGGGGAGAGGATTTTTTCACCTTTATTTTGTACAATCTGTAGTTTTTCCTTGTATATCCGTAACTTCATAGTTTTCACCTAATTCCTATAGTAGAGAAATTTCATAGCTATTGGAGAATATGTATAACAGTATATAATTTCTATGTAAATAATAATATGTAACAGAAATAAAAATTAGCTAAGATTTTGCCTTTGAAGAATTTTTTTTTGGTTATATTTGATTTACTTAACTATTGATTCATTAAACTAAAGTTTTCATATAGTACTGAATAGCTCTTGTATAACTACTAAACAGAAAAAAATGGTATAATGTTTGCCTTTCTGTCTATATTTTTGCTTTGTTATTTATTTGTAATTCCTTAAATTTGATGCTGTATAATTCTCAGATACATAAATGTAATCTATACTTATATAAAGCTTAATGTGTGTGTGTGTTGGTACTCTACAGGCCAGACCGTTTGACATACAGCTACTAAATTTGGTACATGTATACCTTGGAGGTCGGGAATGTGCACCTGGGGTTCCTTTTTTTGAATTTTTAGTTATAATTTTAATTATTAATTAAAAACTAACTTTCCCGTCAAAAAAATCTTTTCATTTTCTTCACCGCCAAATGAGTAAGGTTTCAGTTTTTTTTCCCCACGCTACTGAGGCTATGCTTAATATTCTTCAGACGATTATTTCAAATGATTATGTTTATTTTCTTAATGTTTGATATATTTAAAATTATTATTAATTAAAATTATTGTTAATTAATCGATCTCTCAGATTCATTCTGAAGTACTTTTGAATTAAAATAAAGCAGAATAAAGGAAATTAAAAATTTCTAATCTGCATAGTGTTACCCCAACTGGCGTAGAAAAAAGGACGCATTTGTGTTATCATAACTGGTGTTGAAAATTCACGCTTGCACATTGTGTTCTGATTGTTGACAATTATTTTCAACGCATGCAGATTTGATTTAAATTATTTTTAAGTTAGTTGAATGCTTTTCTGATTAAATTGTATTTATGATAGTTGTATATTTTTTGTATATGCTTATTTATAGTTTTGTTTTAAGTACATCGTTTTTTAAGTAGTTTTTTAACCTGTTTTTGACCGATTATTTTAAAGAATTCTGTTTATTTTCTTAGTATTTGGTGCATTTAAAACTAAACATTGTTAATTAATCGATCTGTTCATGATGAATCAGAAAATTTTGTTGAAAAGCTTGAGATATTATATAAATTAAGAAATATATTCTTTAGTGCCCATAAATGTTTAAATACTCAGTGACTCTATTTTCAGTAGTCATATTTAAAAAAATGCTTCGTTTCAGTAAAATAAATGTTTTTATATCAATTGCACTTTAATCATTTCCACTTTAACTTAAAGCATAAATTCTACGGGAGCTAACAGAAAATTAGAGAGATACATATTATGTTATGACTGAAGGCATTTGTAATATTATGAGTTAATTATATGACTATCAAAATTTGAAGCTTTAAAATATTTTGATAAAGAAGCTATTAAAATAGGAGTTACATAAAATATTTAATTATTAAAATTTTAACGAGCATTAAGATTGGCAAACCAGCTGGTCGCCAAAGGCGGCTAGTAGATATATAAATATAGAAAAATAATATAATATTTTATATTTATCTGCTTCAGTTTAAATTGTAGTTTTAAAAGAATAGAAACTTTTTCTAGAATTTGTTTTTACTTAATGGATATGATAGTGTAAATTTTCTCAAATATATTAATTTGTGTAAACATTGTTATGCAGGCAATTCGTGATGGTGTTATTGAAGCTACTATCAATCATGCACAAGGCTATATGCAATCAAAACAGACTGTTGATGTATACAGCACAGGAGAGCCATTGGCTGCCTTCCATAAGAGGATTAGTTTCTGTCTCGATATTCACAACAAATCTGTCAAGGTTAGAACACATATTTTTTAACATATTATCAAATATATGTTTTTTTTCTTTTCTTCCTGTTTTTTTTCCTAATGGTTGCAATGTACTAACTTTATTTTTTCTTCATTAGACCATGCGTTTCCCACCAAAATCATTTCACAAGGATTTGGAGACAGCTGAAGTAAGTATAAATTAAAAAAAATAAATAAATAAATTATATCCTGTTTTATTTTTATATATGTTAAATGGACAATTAAATTTTGTAGAGGTTCATTTTACAGAAACGTAAAAGAAAATTGTTATCATGCTTTTTGTGAACTATGCTTTAAATATATATATATATATATATATATATATAATTTCTACATTTTTTTCTATTAGTATTTAAAATTTCAAAAATATTTTTCTTGGTGACAAATTGTATATCAATTCAAAACATGTTAACTTTTAACTTATTTTTTTCTCCTCTTCCTTATATTTTGCTGTTTGCATCATTAGTAAGTTCTCATTTCATATGCATTGTATGCTTTAAAAGTGACTTCAAAATCAATGTTTTTGATTTTATTGAGGCTATGATATTATTTTTATTGATGCTGTTGTATAATTTTTCTTGTAAATTATCATAGTTTATCAGCTAAAAGAAATTCCACTGTGAAATTATTGTCCAGATTCTGTTTTATTTGAAGCAGTAGAATACAGTGCAGAGCCCTCGATTTCAAATATATCACTAGTAAAGAGAAAAAAAATTGTATAATATTCTTTTATGATTTCCCCCCCCCACTTATTTTAGAAATCCTTAGAATTAATTGTTCTTAGAATTAATAATCTTTTTTTCTTTATTATTTTGTAATTTTTTTTTAAAAAATTACTTTTTGTGAATGTTCTTTTATTGAATACTGAGTTCCTAGTTTCTTTTGAATTTAAGATAAGAAAATATGACAACTATTGTCATTGCATTTTTTCCCATTTAATATTAATTCTAAAATTTTTATTAAAGTTTTTGACGTAATTTTCACTTTTCTAGGAGCGGAGAGAACGAGAGAAACAAGATATAGAATATGCAAAAGAAATGACTGATGAAGAAGATGATGGCTTTCCATAAACATACTACAAATTAATTTATTACTTTCTGACATTATTTTCCTTTTAAAGTGACTAATAAGTTGTCGGATATGCTTTACAAAATTATTGAACATAAACAAACTTTTTGTAGGTACCACTATTTCAGACTTTTTTTTTTGTCTTTTTGTTCTGGTAATAAAAATACTTTTCTTAATTAACTGTTATTTTTTCTTATTTAACTGTTTTGTACTCAACAAGAAAATAGTCCAATTTTCAGAAGTATGTAAATTTGTTTATTATATGGTTATTCAAAATAAGGTGGTACATGGTAACGAAAGAAAGAAAGTTGCACTACTTATTAGGTTGAGCATGATAGGAACATGAAATGATGATTTATCTAAAATCAAATGAAGACATATTGTCATGATTTACTACAATAATCTTGTTATTATTATGACGTCTTTAGCAATTAAAAAAACTCAACAAAGTTCAAATGAACAAATACAAGCAATATATGTTTAAAATATTTCTGTATTTCTTAAAAATTATGAAAATAGATGATGATACTCTTTCTTATTCTTAAAAATAAAGTTTTATATTGGCATAGTTTTGAAATTTGGAATTAGCTGCTATTTTATTTATTGGAACTTTTGGCAATTCATTCTACCCAAATATTTGTAGTAATTTGACCATATTCTGCCTTTTTGCAATTATCAGTTTTGAAAATTAGCTATCTCAAAATATGAATTTTAGCACTGTTTTCAATTGAAGTAATTTCTAGCTTTACAATTTTTTTTTTAAATGTATTGCTTCATTCTTTTCAGTTGGATTGATTCAACATTTTATAATGACTATTTGTCCTCTCTAGTAGAAATTGCTATCTTGAGTTCCCCTACTTTAAAAATTTCCCTAATTGTAAACTTTATAAATATAATAATAATAATATAAAATTAAATTATAAATGGGTATCAGCATGCAACAGAGAGTCGCCTGTTCTTTTTAATGGTTTTTAAACTCATTATTTTGCAAATTGTAGTTTGTTTGCAAGATTTGATATTTGCTGCCTCATGGAGAATCTATTTATCAGTGATGGTGCTTCTTCATGCCTGTTGACTGGCCAAAAGTAATGAAATTCAAACCATCTTAACTCATTCAGTTTTGATCACAGAAAGAACTTTTTTGGTGATATTGTTAAATCTGACAGGAATATTTTATTAGATAAAACTGAGAAGAGCTGATAAAAAATTTAGACTTAACAAATGTACAGCTAAAAAATTATTAACTCAAGTAACAAAAAAATATCATTTAGTCATTCCTATCATTTAATCTTTTCATTTTGAATTATATCTTTATTTCTCATTCTTTAGAAATTAGCTAAATTTAGGGTTCATATTTTGTATGTTTGGATTCCTTTTAACTTGGTGGCATTTCTTTCTTTTCTTTTTTTTGGCAATTACTTATGTTCCAACTAAAACTTCATTAAAATTCCATTTAAATTTGTTGGATATTGTTATTTAGTTTTCAGAAAATAATTCCTTTGAATTTGTAATGAATAATAGTAGCTCTGGGGAGAGGGAAGAAAATTCTAATCTCCATTAGTATGGGATATATTTTTTAATGCAATCTTTTTTTTAAATGTGTTGCTAACAGATGAAATCTGAGATTATATTCCATCATTAAATAAAATAAAGTAATTAAATTTTGATGAAATTTTATCACATTCAATGGCTGTTGCACTTAAAATCATAAATTCAACTGTCGATTAGTATTTGCTGTTTTTGGCAATAGAATCAATTTTTCTTCATACTTTTAATTACATTTTATATCTATCCATATTAGTATTCAGTAGAGTTTGTTATTGTAATATCATTCTATCCTTAGTAAAGTTTTTCATATGCTTTACATCAAGGTGAAATTTTAATCTAATAGATAAATACTGTTTGAGAAATTGACCTCCTCTTGCCTTTTTTTTAAATTATATATCAAAAATCTATTCTGTAGTGCTTTTGTAGATTTCGTGGTATATTCTCAAACCTTGTACACTACATTTTTGAATGGGTCCCATGTTTCTTTTTCAGTTTCATTCATATGGGGAAATGAAACATCAAGGAAAAGTCTTTATTTGACTTCAGATGGTTTATGGAACTTGAATGAAAACATTTTCCATCTTTTGGTAAAGAAACTAAAGTTTCTTAAAGTTTTATTTGGATTTAGTCTTTTTGAAGAATCAAGTTTTTGTCAAAGCACTCATTTTATAAAGTATTGCATATCCTGTAGTTTATTAACTTTTTTTAGAACTGTATTTGGCTGTTACATAAGTAAAGAAAGCATGGTTATTTCGTGTAGTCTTAATGTATAAATAAAATTTTAGAATCTTCATGAACTAATCAATAATATTCATAATGCATTATTTTCTGCGGAATTAGAACTTTTAAACTTTCTTCATGATATTAAATGTCTACCAGGAGTTAAGACAAATTGATCTTTACACTATAGCAAGAATACCTTGAGGTTAATTTAGCAGGATCTATATGTACATTTTACTAATCAGTTCTTTCTGATTATAAAATAATTGAATAGTTAAGGGACATCAATACAATAAAAAAAGATTTTTTTAATAATAAGATAAGAATTAAATTGTCTCAATGTCTATACCATGAATATAAAATCCTAATTGAAGAGGGGGATGCTGAAGGAAATTAAATTATTGAAATTTTTGACCATTACAAATTTTGTTATAAATTAAGCCTGAAAATTTTTGATATTTTTCTCTTTAAAATATGCGAATATCATTGAAACTAGCAATAGTGGTCTCATTAGAATGTATTGTATAGAGTATGCATACAATAGTTACAAACTATTAACCTTTTGTATAAATTTAGCATTTCTGCTACCTATATTGTGTGAACCTTGACAATAAATCCGTAGCAGGTGGTTAATACAAATCAAATTGTTTTGGATCCGCTTTTACCAAACAATAGGGGAAAAAAAAAAAAAAAAAACAACAACACAGAACTATATATGTAAACACAAAATTATATACCCAATTTCATATATTTAATTCTTCCATTTTTGAATTAATCGCATTTACATGCTTCTTACAGTAGATTGGCATGCAATCAACACTTTGTTTACATTATAGATGTTAAATTTGTGTACTGAATTTTATTCATTTTGTTAATATATTAACATATGTTGGAACAGCCAGCCAGACAACAGATTTTACTCAAAATCTGAGAAATTTAAAAATTTAATGCAAATTTCATCTGTCTAGCTCACACCTTTTTTGAATTATTTTTAAATTCTAAAACGTGGTAATTCATCAAAATCTTGACTTTGATAATTCTAATATTTTTCTATACTTCGTATATGAAAAAGTAAACAGCCAAGAAATCTTTTGCAGCTATCAAGTCTCTAACTTACAGAATTTTGTAAGTTCTGACTTTTTAAAACTAAAGTATCTTTTTAAGCCATATTTTTTGTTATATATGAATGATTTCAGTGCATACGAATATACTTAGTAGTAAAGAAGTCACAACTATTTGCATTTTACATGAACCATGTACATCCTTAATTAACAATGAATATCATTCTGAAACTGGATGATCATCTAGCTGAATAAGATTTTTTTTGGAAGACATTGATGTATGATTGATTGATGGGATTTTACAAGATATAATATTACAATAATTCACACAATTAAAATTGGTATTTTCTTGAGATGTCTTCCTAGAAAGAAATGTTTATATTAAATATTTCAACAGTAATATCAGTTAAAAAAAAGTTTTTAATATACTTAAGGCATATTGAAGGTTCAAAATAAATTTTCTAGATCTGTAGCACGGAACATATGAAAATGTAAATATTTATAGCTTCTAATTCTGTCTTTAAAAAAATCTCCACTAAGTGTTATATTGACACATAAAAAGAATGCTCCATAATTCATATAACAATTTATTAAAAATATTTTTTATAAATCAATGAAATTTACAAATTTTCAAGCAACCTTAAAATCTAATAAAATTTGTATTTGTAAAGATCAATTATTCAATAAAAATGTCATATTCTAAGCTCGTTTAAACAAAATATCACTGACTAGCAATCCCTCCCCCGTCTCCTTTTTGGTAAACTAGATATTTTTAGTTTAATGCAACCCCCCCCCCAGGAACTTAATGTTTAAACTTTGGATTACTGAATATTGGTTTATTGCAATTCTAAGCAGAAAAACACATTAGCAAATAGGAATTTATATTAAATATTTAATGCGGAAAAAAAAATTGAATTTTCTAAAAAATAAAATAAAAATTACAATGGGGGGAAAATTACAATTTTTTTGGCATAGTCATTTTCAAGCCATTTAATTATTTATTTATAAAATAATTAATCCTTTCTAAGAAAACATTAAAAGCAAAATAATATTTTACAATTTCATTATTAATCAAACTTATATTGGCTCAGATAGTATATAAAATGCTATAAAAATAAACAATGACTTTTAGTTAAAGTATCACAATTAACATATGTCATAAAAATATTTACTACTTTCGATTTATTTATTTGGTCCAGACATTAGCTTCTATATCAAATATGAAACACAAGCCTAAAAAAATAAAAGACAGATGTATAACTTAATTCTCAGTAGCAATACATCTGTTATAAAGTGAATTAACAACTTTTTGAAATATTGTATGTCTTTGTTCAGAACCCACGACTGAGCCTCTATAACCCCACAACAATCGTAAATGAAATTCTGTGTTAAAAACATCTAAAATCACATCTTGAAATTTTATAGATCGTAATGACATTTCTCCATTCTTTTTGAAAACAGGAACTTGTTGCAGAATGTTTCGACCATTCTCTAAATGATCAGCTAAAAGTTGCAGTCCAAAATCACCTGCGGAATTATTTCCTGGCAAAGCAAAATTAACAATATCATTGCAAACTGAATCAACATCTTTTTCCACAGAACTCATCACAGATATGTGTTTTTGTAAAATCAAAATAAGTGACAAAATATATGGTAAGCATGTATTAGGTGCTTCTAATCCAGAACCATTTTGAAGAGCTTTGAGAGTAGGCCTTAACTTTGTTTCAAACATGAAAGCAATTTCAGTATGAGAATGCCTTAAAGCAAGCCAAGTTGATTGAAGACCAAGAATCTAAAAGAATTAAAAAATTTTATTAATAAGGTAAAGAAAGATAGAAAAAAATTACCATGTAAACTAAATTTATAATTTTAAAATTAACTAAAGCTATTCTATAGATATACAATATGCAGCAAATTTGAATAGACATATAATATTATCTATATTCAGAAATATAAGACAAAATTTGATTTTATGATATATGTTATATAGGGCTTCCATAAAATCTTGCATCTAATATTATTCTTTATAGAATTTATTCAGTTATAAGTAAATTTTGTGTTTTTTTAAAATTACAAATCAAATATAGCGGCAGGTCCCCAAAAATTAAAAAATGTATAATTATGCAGGTTTAAAAAGTAAGAATTCTCTTTCAGTGTTTAGGCAATTGAAATATATAGGTATTGATTTATTATAATTCCTAAAAATTAATATAAGAATTTTGGCTTTTATAAAAATTATTATTTAATAAGAATGTGAAAAGCAAAAATCAGAGTAATGAGGCTGATTCAACATACAAGCACAAAGGATTAGTTTGATTTTTAAATATTCTTCCAATCAAAGGGCAACATTCTATAAAATAATCAAAATTAAAGATCTAAAACCAGAAATTTATTAAATTTAAATAGATTTTAAGAATTATGCATGCTTAAATCTATGAAATATTTTTGGATATAAAAAGGAAATTGCACTGAGGTAATAAAAAATTTATAGTATGAAGCATCATATTAATTTAAATTGTTAGATAATAAACCTGAAATAAAGTTTACAACACAGCACTTTTTTCAATGCTTTTTCATTTTGTATATGAATTTCATTGTATCCCACAGTCCAATATTAATTTATAGTACTCATTCATTAGCTTTTTAAAATGTCCTGCCCCCCCTCAAAAAAAAAAAAAAAAAACTTGTCAAAAATTCAGGGAAAAAAAAAAAAAAGAACACAGTTAAAAAGTTTATAGATTTAAACAGAGGAAAATCAGTATAAAATAATAATACATCAATTTAAAAATAAGAGGAAAAAATACCTCTGGTAAGGTGAGACCCAACATTATAGAAGTGAATCCGTAATAATTCCCTAATGTAGTTTTGGTTTCAATAGCAATTTCGATCCATCTATTTAGTATTTTCATTCTTTCATCTTCATCAGGACTAGTCAAAATTAAAACTGCAACAAACAATTTCATACATTCTGTCCTAAAATAAAGTGCAAATTAAAAACATGTCATACATATATATATAAGAATGCAATGTAGATATAAAGTATACAATGAAGATAGATATTAAGAAATACACATTTTGAAATAAAATTATAATTTTAAAAAGTCTTTGTAAGTTTATTTTGATATGGGAATTAATATTTCAAATCCATTGAACTATAATCCAGAAATATTTTGAACTGTAAGTACTCAACTTTATTCTGCGATTATTCATCATACAATCATAAAAAAGATATAATTTAAAAGGAATTAAATTTTCTTAATTCTTAAAATTTTTATAAGGAGCCATCTATATATTGAAATAAGGACAAAATTTCTAATTTCCCATATTTTTAATTTCTAATTTTCTCATCGAATTTCAAAGTTACACAAGAGTTATTTTTGGAAATTAAATCAATCTTGGTTTATTCATTTTAAAATTAAGAGTTAACAGAATTTTGCCCCTCTAATATTTAAAATTTTTTTAAATAATAAAATATCATTAAAAATAATATAATTACTGATCTAACTTTTTTTTTAGTTATAGAAATATAAGATTCTACACATATTTATCACTAAAAAATAATTTTCAATTCAATATAATTTTTTTAAAAAATAGCAACACATCTAAAATTGGACATTAATGGACAAGACCATTATAGGTGGGTATGCAAAATTTCAGTTCATTCCTACAAATAGTTTTATTTTTGTTAATTAAATTTCCTGCATTGCCTCTAAAATGATGCATTTAGGAGTACATTCACAAATTCCAAACTGTCAACAGCCTTTTATTTGGCATTTTAATACAACTGATGAAAGTATTTCTTGTATGAAATATTATTTTCCACATTATTATAATTTAAGAACATATAAAAAAATTCAAATTAAAGAAAAAAAAATGCTTTCTAGGGTCATATTTTATTTATAGTCACAATATTTAAATCCAGCAGAGTCTCTACCTTTGTGGCAATTTAGAATTTTTTCTCATTGTTATTTACAGAAAGAAGAAATCAATGAGTAATTAATGGGGATTTCTTATTAATACATAATTTGTAAGAATGTAACTATTTAATTTTACAAATCATATTATTTCTGTTTATTAAATATTTATTGATGCTTGTGTCAGCTTTAAAAAATGTCTTGAAAAATCTCAAATTTCATTAAATTAATCTGACATAACTGTAATAATATTACATTATATATAATTTAAATCCAGACATTAAAATCTATTTAGTATTAATCTACTAGAAGAAAAATTTATTTGTGTTACACACACACACACAAATGACAATTTCAAATAATTCATGATTTTATAATTCATGAAGTATTGATTATCTTTTTAGATCACCATTATTTCAAGATTATGCACATCTTACTTTACATTTAAATGATGGACAGATGTGGCTCATATAAAATTTAAAAATAATAAATTTTGATCTATGTGAAGATGAGATAAATATGGAAAATCAGGTTTTGTAAGAATTTCTTTTGGAACAAGAAAAAATAAATTAATACCAAATAATAATAAAAATAATGGATGAAATTTATTTTTAGTTATTTTTTTAAAGACTTGTTATAGAAAAGGCAGGAAATTATAAGTGGTTTTCGAAATATTTATGGTTATTTTTTTAAAAATTTGATGTCATTTAGAAGAACAGTCAGAAATTTGTCAAATATTTTCTATTACAAATTAATCCTGCATCATTTTAAACATTTACCGATTTTCAAATTTTTAATTTTTATTCATTAATTATATTACTCCATTTAATAAACATGAATGATAAATATTATAGTTTTTCTATAACAATTTATTTTGTTTTGCTTAATCAAAAAGGTTTTAATATAAAATTTTTCTTATTCAACTAGTTACTTTTAAAAGATATCTTACAGAATAATTATCTTATAATCATACATACACTAATTATCTTTATAATTATATCTGCTTTCAAATTTTTATTCATACCTGAAACAACAAAATATGTGACAAATCAATAGCTTAACTATTTTAAAAGATATACTACAAAAGTAAAAATTAAAGATATATAAAATAAATTAATGAAAATTTAGAGTATGCCTTGTGTTATATTCTTTATTTTTAAATACATATATCCTGTAAATGTGCCTTCATGTAATGAATTTTCACATTTATAAAACATTTGCATAGAATACTACATTCCTGTCAGTGGCAAGTGCTAAATTATTTTGAGCTCCCCCTTCTAAATAAATTCTATTTATACCAAGAAAGTAATATTTATTAAACTTATTTTAGCTTTAATCTTAACTTTGCACTTACTTTTTAGCAATTTCTACATTATATTTATATATTAAATAGATGAAAAAAGTTGTACCTTTTTTATATAAAAAAAATGTTAACATAAAAGAATAAAATGACAGTTCTATTCAGTAACTATTAGGAGAAAATATTCTTATTTACATTCCTTCCAAACTTTGAATTCGTATAAACAATGTCAACATCCTTTGACCAAAGGATTGAGTGGTATTTTTTATTAACAATGCAGATAATAATAAAAAAGGAAAATGTTCTCTTCTAAGATTTTTTTTTTTTTTTTTAATAATAGAGAAATTTTTATTAGTCCCTAAAAATACTGTCTAGTTGAAACTCTACAAAACAGACCATTAAAAACATTTTCACTTTTTCTTCTAAAAAGTCCTGTTCTTAAAAAGGTATGATATAAGTTATATTAAAAAAAAAGAAGGGGGAATTGAGCTTTAAAATAATATAATGAAACTAAAATATATCACAAAATACACAGATATCTAAATTCAGTTTATTCACATATCGGAATAGAAAGTAAAATTAGGTTTATATTTTTGGATGGTGATGATAAAAATTTTAATGTTAAATAATAACAAGAAATTATATTTTTCTAGGAAGGACAAAAATATATATTAAGTAGTATTAAAATGATAAATGGCAATAAAAGAAACAGACTCCAAAAATAATGGAAATAAAATATCTACAAAAACAGAAAAAAGTATTGAAAGCCATAAAAAATTTAAAATATCACCTTTTTTGCTTTTAATTTGGAGAGTTTGTCAGTAAGTTTTTCATAATCTAATGCCTTACTACTTACAAAATTAAAATTATCAATTCCTTTTTTATTATTTTTTTTGTTATCAAATATATTCAATTCTTAAAAAAAAAATAAACTATATAATGAATTCTTTTTAAATTATTAAAAAATGGCACTGAAAAAATATTTGTGATAACTGAAAAAAATTATATTTTTAATTCTAAAAAAACGGCATTTGTTTGCCTCGATACTTGAAAAAGTGTGTACAGCAGCTGGCATCTGCAAAAATTCAGCAAAAAGAAAAGCTCATGAAAATAAAATACTTCAATGCCTCCCTTTCTTTATTTTATGTTAGCTGAGAATTGTTGACTTGTGAGTTGGTTAGCCAACGAAAGGAAAAACGGATCTCGCGGATCTGCAAACAAATTTGAAATAAATCATGGAGGAAATATTCAGAAATTTGACAAGAAATTTATTTTAATTATAATGCATTTGAGTACATTATCCTTATAAATCAAATAAATAAAACACAGTTGCTCATATCTTCCTGAAAAAAAAAAGAAGAAAGCATTTAGATTGTCCCTCGTCCTGGTATGCCATGTCTCCCTCTGTTAATAAGAATATTCAAATCATATGGTTTTGCTAATCATATTGCAATTTATCTGGAACAAATGGTTTTAATATTTTGTTTTGTTTTCAAGATTTTATAATTTTTTATATTTTAGAAATATTTTGAATATCACTACTTTTGAACTTATTTATTTTTAGTTTTTCTATTTACAGTTATTCCTCTTTTCCTTTTCATTTAGTTCCTTTCTTTTTTTCTGAGAAAAAAAAAAGAAGAAAAGAACAAATCTGCAGGGGGGGGGGGAATTAATGCTGAATCAGCACTACAATATAGGTTTTGAGCCCCCCCCCAGATTTTAAGTCATGAGGTGACCGCCTCCAATGCCTGTGCAGAAATCCACTACTGGTAGTTACACTCATTAGTAGAGAATATGCATTAATTTATTATATACTCTTAAATTAAGGTGGGCCAGTACTTAATGCCTATTTAAAAGAAGTAAGCAGTAATAATAATAGCAATAGTATATACTAATAAAAATTTTTTCCCCTTTTTGTCAGTAAGATATTAATTCAAACATTAAAATTTATTTGAAATAAAAGATCTACTGAATTGTATCTTTCTGCTCACACAAAAAAGTTTCAATTTTAGTGATTTGCCAGTAATAATGATCCAAGTGCAATTTAGACAAAACTTTCAATGCTTTTGAATATTTTTTTTATGATAAGGACCCAAATTTCTACCAAAAACTTTTACTGCAATATTTTATAATACATCAAGTGGTAATATATAGATTATAACTGTATAAATGTCTTTAAAATGTCACTAAATAAAAATACCACAACTGACCCTATAGAATATCTAAATTATATATAATGAATGATGGAAATGATCCCTTAACAGAAAATGTTCTTATGTAATCAAGGTATAAGAATCAAAATTTGTATTCTGCATAATTTTTTTTATAAGGAATATATTTGATATATCAAAAAAGGGCGCTGCCAAAGGAAATTTTAAAAATTTATAAAGTATATAGACATTCACTTATGAATATTTTAGGCATATAAATTTTTTTAACTTTCATTATTATCTAGGTCATTTTAATTTTTATATAAAATGATTGACATCAACATAAAGCTGGGTGACTTTTTTTCTTTCTTTCATGGTTATGCATTAGAAATGACAGTTGAAATGATATTTGATTTACATTAGTGATTTCTTTCTTTTAAAAACTGAAGAGATATATATTGATATGATTCAATTGAGAATGTAGTATTTCATTATATTTAAATTGAAAACATCTAGTGTTCTTAAACTAATAAAAAAAAAATCTATAATCATATGAGCAATTTATAATGTAAGATATAAGATATTGATCATATTTTTGTACTAAACATTGATTTTAGCAATTTTTATTCATAGTGCATTTGAAGGATATTGAAATGAATCAGGATATTTTGATTTTGCATAGCTTGGATATGTATTGTAATTTTCCTATGTTCAATATCAAACAAGGCTTAATTCAGAGAGAAATAAAGCATTGCATATTTCTTTAAAGTTATGCACAACAAAACAAGATTTAACTACTTTAAATAAGTCATAATATTAAAGTAATTTTGTAATAACTGCATACCAGAAATCAATTGCAAAAAAAAAAAAAAAAAATCATGCTAATAGCAATTAGCATTTGTTCACCAAAGAAGTCATGACAATATATTGACTGTTATTCGCAATATATACCAATGATATAAGGTTAAACTAAAAATCCCCCAATGCCATATAGTTGATACATAAGTACCCATATCAATTTTCAAGGAATTGTTTACATTGAAAATAATTACCTTTCTATTAAATCTTTTTGCATCTGTTCACCTTGTGGCAATAAAATGAGTTCTAATCCACTGCTAACACCAAGACCCAAGTCAATACCTTCAAAATGCTTGGCAACTTCAAGATCCATTCTAGTTAAATGGAATGCTATTGTTTTGGGAGCAGAACATAGAAGAATTTGTCTCAACCTGGATAAAACAACACCTTCTAAAGGTGGATTTTCAGAAGATAAAAGTGAGGTTCGAAAATGTTGGGGATTGAATGTAGATATATTACTGATCTTTGGCATTGTGAAGTATTTGGAAGTGGATTCCACATCAGGTGTTGAACTTTCACTCGAAAAACTTGGTCTATCCAAAAACGAAAAACGAGTTTCAGAAATCTGTCTTTGGAAGTCAGCATGAGTTGGAGAGACACTGGGAACTGGAATATAATTGGGAGCAGAACTATCATTATCATCAAAATCAGATAATTTTCTTTCCTTTTTCACAACAAGTGGTCTTTGGGCATATTTCTTAGATGGCACTCTACTAGGTTTAGGAGGAGGTTTATCTTCTGTGGTCATTACTACAGCTGACAGTGTTTCAGAGCTGAATAAGCCAGAGTTTGGTCGTCTTTTTAAAGATCGCCTTTCAGTGTTAGGACTAAGCATGGGATCACTACCCATTCTAATTAAATTACTATTTTGGTGAAGTGCATGTTTCATTTTATTAGTTTCCGATGACTGGTTATTGGAAACTGTAAGTTTATCTTCTTCTGATTGTTGCAGATAGTTAGATCTTGATATATTTGCTGGACTTATCTCAACCAATGACACTTTAGGAATGGAATTATTATTTTGATGATCAGGTGATGAAGGAATATTTTCCAGAGCTTTAGCTACATAATGAATTTGACACTGAATCCCATAACGAGAAGCATAATATGATAAAGGCATAACACGATTTACTGGATGACTGATTATCACACCAGATGCTTCAGATAAAGGACATTTACTACCTACATAGTAAGTAATAAAATCAGAAATGCTATCAAAACTCTCTTTTTCAAAACAATACTGAAACCTTTCGTAAACTGTGTCAGGATTCAATATAACCTAAATAGAAAAGTAAGTAAATAAAAATAAGAACCAAAGATTAAATATTTTTGTAAAAAATTAAAGAAACAGATTTTTCTATATATATATATATATATATATATATGAAAAAAAATTAATAACCAAAATACAGTGTTTTTATCAAGCAAAAATATACTCTCAATAAAGATACATTTTCCTCCATATATGCATACAATACAGCAATGACAAAAGGCTGTTTCAAATACTTAATTTCATTTACAATAAAAAAATTTTGAGATACATTTACTACAACTATGATTGCACAATTAGATAATATCTCACAGCAAATACAGAAGATTCTATGCTTACCTTTTTAATAATAAAATGAAGAGGTACATTTTTCCACTTGCAAGTAATTACATAATCACCAGGTTGTGAAATACAATCTCTTACAAGAAAATCTCCATCTTGAACAACCAGTTCCTCAGCTCTTTGTCGTAAAATTGTACCATGATACCATGCATAGCTTCGTAAATCAGAGCTATCTAAATTAAGTTCCTTTTCTAATGCTCTCTTCAGTTCTTCAGCAGTTGCTTCAGTACCTACAAAATTTTCCTACAATAATAAGGAAAAAAAAGGAAGACAATTTTAAATCAGGAATAATGGCATTTTCTGATATGATTAAATTATTTAATTGATAGGATAGCATAAAAAGCTTACTATACTAGATCGAGGACTAGAATGCTTTGTTGAATGTGATGTGGAAGGCCTTGTTGATGGCCAACTCCTAACTCCAGATTCCTCGAAATGAATTTGTCGCATTGGAGAAACACTGCATGGAATATGCCAATAAATGATTTAATACATACAATTTTAATTGCAAAATCTTTCTTACATCCAATAAAATTTTATTACAAAATAACAAATAAAATTGTAATATAAAATAGTTATATAGCTGAAAGTCAACTGCAGTTGGACATTAATAATTATATATACTTTGTACAAAAATTTTCGTATATTATATATATATACTATATATATATATATACTAGCCGCCTTTGGCAACCAGCTGGTTCACCAATCTTCATGCTCGTTAAAATTTTAATAATTAAATATTTCATGTAATTCCTACTTTAATAGCTTCTTCATCAAAATATTTTAAAACTTCAAATTTTGATAGTCATATAATTCACACGTATTTATTATAAATCATAACATAATATGTATCTCTCTAATTATCTGTTCGCTCCCATAGAATTTATGCTTTAAATAAAAGCGGTAATTATTAATCTGCAATTAATGTAATAATATTTTTTACTGAAACAAAGCATTTTTTTTTAATAAAATGATTACTGAAAACGGAGTCACTGAGCATTTAAACCTTATGGTCACTAAAGAATATCTTTCTTAATTTATGTAATATCTCAAGAATTTGTCAACAAAATTTTCTCAAATTCATCATGAGCAGATCAATTAATTAGCAATGTTTAATTTTAAATGCATCAAACACTAAGAAAATAAACAGAATCCTTTAAAATAATAGATCAAAAACAGGTTAAAAAAAAAACTACTTAAAAAAACGATGTTCTTAAAACTATAAGCATATATACAAAAAATATATAACTAACATAAATACAATTTAATTACAAAAGCATACAACTAATCTAAAAATAATTTAAATCAAGTCCGCATCCATTGAAAATAGTTGTTAACAATCAGAACGCAATGCACATGTGTGAACACCAATTGGGGTAAAGCTATGCAGATTAGAAATTTTTAATTTCCTTTATTCTGGTTTATTTTAATTCGAAAGTACTTCAGAATGAATCTGAAAGATTGATTAATTAACAATGTTCAGTTTTAAATGCATCAAACATTAAGAAAATACACAGAATCGTTTGAAATAATCAGTCACTTTTTCATTCATCTGAAACTTGAAATTTTTGAATTAATCTTTTCTCCCATTTTGACATTGACTTTTTCTAAATTATTGCTAGTGACATTAGTTTATTATTGATACATAACAGAGAAGAATAGCCACTTTCAAGAACTATCATTTAAATTCTTAATTTCATTTAATTTTCAATTAAAAAGAGCTCTTTTAAATCCATATCAAGATTAAAAGAAAAATAATACATTTTAATTAGTGAAAGCTAATTTTTGAATTAACTTTAATATAGAATAAAGAAATATATATTATCACTAAGTTGATAACAAGAGTAGCATTACTGCCTTATATGGAACCATGAGCCTATTTATTATATTACCTAAATAAGCAATTAAAATTTAAATCCAGTAAAAGAAGAGGATTTATTTCTGAAAGGAAAAAATACATCTTAAAAAAAATGAAAAATAAAAAAAGTGTTAAAAATCATTATCTACATTCTAACCTAGCTATGGATTTCGCCTTTTCAGAGTGTGGACTTTGGTTGTTAGGACTAAGCATATTCCTGTTCTCCTTAGATGCTAAATTAAAATAAACATTTTAATGAAACAATAAGCAAATATATAATAAACACAAAAGTAAAACAACAACAAAAACCAACATAAATACAATTTACAAAATAAAGACTTTTTTTAATTAAAAGTTTAGTCAGGATACACTGATTAAATGTAAAATATGAATAACTTAAAACACTGCTATTATAAACTTTCTTTTGTTATTATTATTTCCTTTTAACTATCTTTTGTTGGTACTAAAAGAATAAAAAATTACTTGTAAGAAATATACCAAGTAATGACAGAAGAAAGCATTCATAACTTAAAAGTTGAAGAGCAGAATAAAATGTTAACTTATGTAAGGTTAATAATATACAAAATATACAAATGCTATGTTATTAATAATATCATTTTGTGACTTCCTGTATGCTAATGATATACAAGTAATAGAACAGATTAAATAAAATAAGCAAACTGCTCCCCCCCCTTAAAAAATGCCATTTTGAAGCTAACTGCATTGGAATAATTCCTACTAAATATAAGATTTCTAAAACGCTGCACAAATTCAGGTTCACAGATGTTTCAAAACTGACTTTTGACAAATGACTCTATAGCAAAATAACTGAAACAAATGACTATGCATGCAATATTAGTTATAAGTTTGCTTTTGCTATATTTTAATATCAGTGCAAATTAAGAACAAAATAGCTTTCTTCTTTCCACCTGATCATAAAACATTTATTTTTAATTTTCTGCTCTGTTTTTATTTTTATAATTATTTTTCTGTTTCTGCTCACATATATTATATTATTCGTTTCAAAATCTTGAGACTAAAACTTTTTGACAATTATACCTCATTAAAGGGTGAGATGTGGAAGGATGAGCATATCTCTGGAATTCTTTGTCATTCTTTAACCCTGATTTTTGCCCCATTAAATGGCATTTCGTTGAGTTTTTTCCTTCCATGCGTAAAGTGCTGCGTCATTTCTGACTGTGCAACTTTATTTTAACTCAAAATTGCATATTGACTGTTTATAAAGGCTAATTCAAGTGAAAAAAAAACATTCAGGAATGGCCAAAGAATATTTTAAATGACATTATTATATTTGACCGAAATTATCTACCAATGTTAATTTCAAACTGTTAACAAAAAAATCAATAAGAAATAAAAAAATGTTTTAAAATAAAAAAAATATATATTATTATTGTACAAAAAAGTGAATTATCAAATTTTAAGAACAGAAATGTTCCTGTTATTCAGCATAACTTAATGTTTAAGTATTTTAATGTGAATAAAAATAAAATTGCTTTATTGTAATTCAGTAACTTTTTCTAACAACATTACGAGTTATTCACAGTTTTTACATCTCTTAAATCCGTGAATAATCTGAATTCACATTAGTGTTAAATGTAAATATCACCTCCTTTCATCATTCTCTCTCACCTCTATTTTGACTAAATAAACACATTCTGAATAAACTATTCTTCAACAAAAGCATGGATGGTTTTTAAATGTGAGAATAAACAGTAATTTAAAATAATAATAAGTGCCCATCTTGTTGCCTACATTGTTGCAATATTAAAACACTAGTTGCTGAAAAATAAATATTTTACTAATTTTAATTATCATATAAATATGAAAGTCATGAAGTAGTAATGAATAATCGATAAAAGAAGGAAGTTTGAGATAGGTGAAAATGAATTACAGTTTTGTAGTTAAAATATTAATGAAAAGTATAATAAGGGGGGGAAAACAATTGTGAATATGTAATAAAAAATAAATACAGCAAATTGATAATTTTATTTTTGAAAAATTTACTTCTAAAGAATATGATAATAATTTTAAGCATTAATAAAATGTGAACATGCAATAGTTTGCTATATATATATAAGTATCCTATTGTGTATCAAAAAACCAAAAGACAAAAAATGATGAATTCACATTTATTTTTGGGACAGAATATATATATTTTTGCTTAAATATGAAAAAATTTACTTGCCTCGGTCATACTTCTCTTTAAGGATGGCAAGAGAAGAGCCTAATCTAGCCCTATGGCTACCATTCTTTATTCCAAGATTTTTTAAATCTCTCTCAGTCATCCATAAAATATTCTAAAAATATTATTTATTTTTATATAACAAACATTGTGTACTTTAGGATAAATGTCAAAGATCAAATTTTTAATGCACAGGAAACAAAAGTTCTTAAATATATAATATTTTATGTCACATGTAAAACACAATTTATTAAACAAATTCACAATAGTTTCATATTAATTACAACAGTAAAATTATAGAGATAGCTTTTATTTGTATATTTTATTTCACCAGTGATTTTTTTTTCAATTCATCATTAAATTAATAAGACTAAAAAAAAATATTTGACATTTAGATAAGGAATTTGAATAATGGTTTAAAACTTTCCTCTGTTCAGTTCAGGACACCATGATTTTTTTCTCATTAAAACACAAACATTAATGGTATGGATTATCTTAAGATAAACCAAATCAAAGTAAGTAGAAAATTCACAAACTATAAATTAAATTATTCAATAAAACAAAAGAAAATAAAAATCTTGCTATTCTATGACTGGTTCCCAAACAAAAGCATACTCAGTTTTAGAGGCAATATTCATGTTTAAAATGACTGGAAACACGTTAATGGAATACTTTCAGTTTTTTTCTTCTTTCTCACAGCAATATAACACATCATTTATTAAAAAAATAATGTTGATTTGAAAAAAGAATTGTACATTTGAAATATGAATTGTAATGAACAGCTCTCTTCAGTTTCATCATTGTAATATTATTAAGAATTAATTTCTGAACAAAGTACTTTTAAATGATCAATTGTGGCAAGAAATTGAGAACGTGAAGAAAGAAATCTTGGTAGAGAATTTAATCTTGGAGAAGTTTTAAAAGTACTTAAAAACTTTTCAGAAAATCTTTTAGAGAACTACAGGGGTGTTTGTGGGACCCCAAAAAATCCCCTGAAACTTTTACTACGGACTTACTACCGACATTTTGGAGTTTCGAGAGGGGGGGGGGGAGAGAAATGAAAAATTACGATTATGAAGTATTGAATGACCTAATTATAAAAGTTCAATGAATTACTTTTTTTGCAAAATTAATAACCATTAATTTTGCAAAATTAAGACCTTTGAACCCAGGTCACGTGATCGCACATCTGGTCGAACGAAATCTCTCCCTTTTTTTTCTGCCCTCGCCTACTTGCCGAAAAGAATCCAGAAGAGAATGTCCGAGAACCGGGGGAATGAGTCATAACTCGCAATAAGGAAAGAACAAAAAAGAAGTTTTTTTCCCCCTTTTCACGCATTATCACTGCCTTTGGAGAAAGAAAGGAAAAGTTTTCACCACACACACTGACCTTGCGTTTTCTGCTTTCAAGGCAAACAAAATTACCCAGATCAAAATAAATAATTCATTATTATTCCTACTTCCTTTTGAACGACGATCCCCGGAATTTCCGGGTAGCTTCAAATTTATTTTATGTATGTTGAGTAATATTTCCTTTCCTACAGAAAGATTCAATTATTTAAACCAAAAAAGTGTTTTCACTAAGCTTCATTTATAGAAAATTGAAATTTTATGATCAGTAAAAAAAAGATAAGCATGAAACTTATCAAAATTTGTACCATGTTTTGAAAGTTGCAATACACTGCAAGAGGAAGGAAGGAGAAAAAAATTAAAGCAAAAGGATGGACTTGGGCTTCTAGTCTGAAAAATCACAGCATGACAATGCTCCAAGCTTGATAGGTCTTACTTTATTTTATTTTCAAAATTTGCTTTTAATTATATAGCACATAAAAATTGAATTTAATATCATCGCAACACATATGAGTATAAATTCAAGAGCTAGTTAAAATTTCGAAAAGCATTTCCTTTGTGAGCATCTAAATATCAGCTTACTAAATTTGATGACTAAGTCTTAACAATTTGTCCTATAGAGCATTATAGTATACCAGCTTATAAATGTCATCATATTAATAAATAAAACCTGAATAAATAATGATCTTTTAAACAGATTTTATTAGATGGTTTAACAAATAATACATAAAAAGAGACAATAAAACAAATTAACTTTATTAGAAAAGGAGAAAAACTTTATTATAATAAAAGGAACTTACAGACAACCATATACAACATGTGGTCATCTGATGTTGTATAATGAAAAGTTTGATACAAATTATTTAATTAATAATAAGAAAATTTACTGGATTGAATCAGGATTCTACGAAGAAAGCTGCCAACTATTTTAAGATTTGTGACGAGTTTCTTTAAACATACAGATATGTTAGTACTGAACTATCTCACAGGCTGATACCATATATTTGATGTTTTTTTTTTTTTGTTTTTTTGAGTTTAAAGTACTATGATACACATGCTATGATAATTTCAGTTTTAATATTTATCACTAGAGATAGCAATTTGGAATATTTTGCAATGCACTCAATATCTTCTTATCTTAAGAAAAATAGGCAAATTTTAAGAACTTCCTTAAAATCCCAGTTATTCACATTATAAAAAAATTTGCTCTGCAAAGGTAATGTTTGATTGCAGTAAAAACAGGCATTGTTAGAAAGATAAAGCAAAAAAAAAAAAAAAAAACTGAAGAATAAGAGCTCTAAATAGAATTTTTGACTGAATAATTTGTAATACATCAGGAAATATGTTATTAGAAAAAGTACAATGTTGAAAATATAGCAAATTGTATTACATACCTCAACACCATTATATTGCTTAAAAATTGGCTTATAAACATTCATGTCTAACTTGTCAAGCCAAAGATCAATGCTTAAATGTGGTTGCTGGTTAGCCATATCAAAAATATCTAAAAATCAAAATAATTATATTATAAAAGTTAAGTTAAGAAGCAGGAAAAATGACACAATTTATTTTTTAATCTCACAAAAAAAAAAAAAAAAAAAAAATCAACAATTTTATTAATCTAGCTACTAACACAGCTTATTTTAATGCATACTTTCTTCTGTTGATACTTTTATAGACAGACTTTAGTATATCTATGTCAGTTTATAATCTGCAACAAACAATCATAGCAGTATTATATGCAACAAACATTTTTGATAAGTAAATATAACCATTTATACAAAACCAAAATGTTCATTAATGACCAATTACATCAATGCACCATTTATCCTATATATTTCCATCAATGAAAAGAACTCTACCATCAGATGCAGAACTAGGTATTCAACTTTACATCCATTTTGAAATTAATCATTATAAGCAAAATATCTTCCAAAATAGGGATGATGAAAAAGAAATACCTTATTTTTATACTATGTTTCTGAAATAAACTTAAGGAATTTTTAAAAAAAACTGATTCAACCAAATTTGGTCTTTGTTGAATGGGATGGATGCGAGTTAGATTAGGAATTGCCGAAGCATGAATGCTGAATAAATATACACAATGATACATACTTTTACTACTTTCTTTTAACTAATTATTGATAAATCTGAATTTTATAGTAGACTTGTGCATTAATTGTGCTTATAACGAACAATTAAATGTATGCATACATTTGGAAACTTTAAAACTGTTTTTCTTCTTTTTCTCCACATTTTACTTGTATTTCCAATAATTTTTGTTTGATTTTTCAGTTTTATCTGATTTTTATAAAAATCAGACTGCTTAGCTTCAATTCCAGGATAATTAGTACAAAATATAATAATATTTATTTTAAACAGCTTAGAAGTATTTATTTTTAAAAGTTGAAAGTATTAAACTTTAAAAGATGGATATAGAGTAGTCTATCATATATGGAATATCATAATAAATAATTATATTTGTTTAAAATAATACAAATACAGAATAAAATATGGAACCAATAACGATTACACATCTAAAAACATTATAAATGTTACATAATTTTTAAAGCCTAAAAATAGATATTAATTTGTCAAAGTATTAATTTTGATATTATGAAATAAAAATTCTCCATTTATACAAATAAAATGCTAAGATATTATATATATATATATATCTTACCATCAATGCTGTATTTGAATTTCACAATCAATTAAATTTTCTTTTGTAAAATTTAAAAGTGATATGAATGACAAAATTTTTAAATATTTATATTTTAGCTTACAATTTAATAAATCAAATATAAAAATTTAAAAGCATTTTGGCAATGAAATATATGAAATTTGTGAATGAAATACATAAACGGAGCAATTAATTCATATTTGCGTATTCATTTTTACATTTGTGTATAGTAAGCATTTTATTCAGTATTTTTTTATCTCATTTATTAAATCTCTTTTAATTTAAGGGCGGACATTAAAAAATAAAATTGGTTTTTTTAATGAGGTTGAAAATTAATATTAAATAACATACAGATTTTACGAAAGAGAACTAATTACCAAGTCAAACTTCACATAGCAAGGGATGAATTTATAAAAATGATGCTTTTAAAGTCGAAATTGAAATAAACAAAATTACCACAAATTAACATTTAAAAATAAACAAAATCTTACAACTTGACTATGTATTTATTTTTTATCCGATTGCACTTTAATGAATGTGCTAAGCGATTTCGATTAAATATTTGATACATTTATCAATTCGGAGTAATTTTAAAAACTCAATAATTGCAGTGTATCCTAAAATAAAATATTATACGCAACGGTATATAAATATTAAAATAAAGAATAACAAATCAGTTTATATTCCAAAATAAAAAAGCTTAATTAAGTTTTTTTAAATTCATTTGTTATCAGCCACGTACTTTTGACGTAGTAACGCTAGAAAGTAAATATTCAGGTTACTAGAGGGGGCTGCCTTACACGTCATATCTAGATTTTCAGCCCAACGTGCATACCGTGATGTGGCAGCTTTCTCTTGTACCGAATTGTTGATTGCAGATGAGGTATTTGGTCTGTGTGACGTGGATACGGGTTTAAATTGTATGAAATTAATGAAATTTTTAGTTAGTAAATGACTGATATCTCTTTTATTCCTTGAAGAAAATTTTATAATTAGTCGATAAATAAACAAAAGCTGAAATGGGAAGTAAGTTTATCGAAATATTATCAGTTTTCGTATGCCAGTAAGATCTTTTGATATTTAGATTTAAATTATGTTCCTTGTACTACATCTAAATTATTTACTCTTCTAATCTTTATTGGTAATATTTTAAGTATACCTTTTATATCAATATGTTATTCTTTTTTTTTTTTCACTTGCAGTATGAGTTATCGAATTTTGTCACAGATTTTATAACGAAGTGCCTTATTTTGCTGAAAAATAGCATATATAATGATTACAAATTTTAGTTATTACTTAAAAGAAACCATAATTTGTAATAGAAGTAGAATCGGTTTTCTTGTGAAGTTTTATTTTTTTTTATAAAAGATTGAAATAAATGCCAGTTGTTTAACCATCGATTTCCTTAATTTATTACTGTTATAAATAAATGCAGTTGCAAACTTGGAAGTTCTTAGTTGTTATTTTATACCTATTTTATAGTTGATGTTAATGGTATTTTGCACATTGAAAGCAGTGAAACATTTGTTCCTTTATGATGCTTGGCCTCATTAATGTTAAAATTGGTGATGATATGGATAAGAAATCTAAAGTTTGAAAATTTCATCTGCTTTTAAATAGTTATTACATTTTCTGTTGAATTGCAAAGATAATAATTTAAAATTTTTTTCATTTTACGTCTTTACATAATTGATACATTTTTCATTTTGAAAATTAATCTTAAGTGACTGTTCAATCCTATAAATTTCTAATGGTTCTTTGTGAAGTTTTAAGATAAAGCATCATATTTACATTTATCTTATAATAATGTAATAGTGAAACTTTGTATAAAGTAAATTAAATGGTAAGATAATGTTAAAATTTTATTGATAAAAGTTAATTTATACATATTAATAAGTAAAAGAATGTTTTTAATGGAAATGTTTTAATAACATTATTATAAGTAATAACAATATGTTTTTAATAGAAATTGAAGAGGTTTTAAGGTGGAAGCAATTTTGATCTTGTGGAACATGTAAATTTTGTAATAATGTTTTGATTGAAATCTTTAAAACATGTACATTTTTGCCTAAAAAAAAAAAAAAAAAAAACCATTGTCCGATGTGCAATAAACCTTTATTGATGAGTTTTCAGGAAACTATAGTTTCTACTTTGTAATATTTTGTATAAGTGATTTCTTTTATCAAGATAAAAATATTGATGTAAAACATATCAGTGTATTTTAAATAAATATTAAATCATGAGGTTAATTTATAGCTATTAAAAACAATACAGGCTATAAAAATTTTTCATGTTAAATATAACTAAGTAAAAATTAAAGTATTTAATTAGAATACTACTTTATATTTGCTAATATTGATTAGTACTATAAGACTTTATTTTTATGCTACTTTTCAAAAATAAAATCTGTTTCTTCATTTTGATTAAATTGTTTTCAAAACGGACTTTTTAAATGAATATTTTATGTATAACTTACTAAATAGAAATTAGTAAAACTATATAAAGTTTCATTGAATATTGTAATTACAAGTTCAAGTTTTGTTTTCTTCTACCGAATAACCTGACTTCTTGTTTATTCATCTTCTTAATACATGTTTATTTTTTACAGTTAAATTTCTAGAAGTGATCAAGCCTTTTTGTGGCATTTTACCTGAGGTTGCAAAGCCTGAAAGAAAAGTAAGTTAATACGACATTATCTTTCAACTGTAAATTTTGGTGTAAAAGAATTTTGCTGAAAGCATGTCAGTCTTCAAAGTGTGCCCGTTTCCTAAATGCTGCAATTTTGCTTTGCATTTTTAATTTTTATATTTTATACTTACAATATTTGCCTTTTAAAGCAAATACTTTTGTTTTTAGTAAAATAAAATCAAGATTGCCATGCCACCGAGAAAACACAGAAAATAGTCTTAAAAAATGGAGAAAATGCAGGGAAATTTGAAAATTTTAATAAAAATCTGGAATTAAGTTTCTTAATTATTTTTTCCCATCTAAAAAATGCTGATTTCTAAAGACTACAAAGAATAAAAGATCATAGTCATACTTCAGAAAATGGAGCAATATCATTTACAAATCTGTAATATGGAAACTCGTTATTTTTCTCTCACCTTTTTCTTTGTATAGATCAGTCCAATTTTGATTTGCGATACAGTTGTTCTTTTCCCATAAGATTCCCGAATTGCAGCTAACGAGTATGCCCAAGACTTCTGTAACGGTACAGAAGAATAGAATACATTTTTCTGTTGGGAGTATCAGGGCTGTATAGTTAAGTCTATCATACTTGAGTTTATTGAATGGTTTATTATTTGAGAAACTGTGAGCTTATTTAAAATAGATTAGAAATTTTTAAAATCCATATTTAATACGAATGAGATGGATAAGAAAATCGATCCTGAAGATTCTTGAGGTTCTGCAAAATTCATTTATTTCATACTGCTCACTATGTAAAAAGATAATAAGCCTAAGTAATATATCAAAACAGGCAATTACAAGTGATGCTAAAAGAGGAAAACATACAAGTCTGCATGCCAATTCAAAAGAGTTGTCATTGATGTTGTACTTAGTATCTAAAACCTTCTTCCGACTGCCCATGCACAACTTCAGTCCAGTGCATTTTGCCTTCTTTCCCTTAGCTTGTGGATTCTTTGATGTCTGTTTGTGGAAAGCTACTGATCCACTGGCGATTATTGTTCTACAATGGTTCAGATAATAGATTTATGATCCATATCTGTACAGGCTACACGTCATTGGAATGGAGGGATACAGGAAAAGATGAAACATTATATACAAAAATGTCAAATTTAATGTCCTCGCATGCAGAGGTCAGTTTGATCTCGACCTTTTAGTAAAAAAAAAGTTTCATTTATTTCTGTTTTAATTTTTTTTATCTCTTTTATAAAAGTATAGGGAATCGCAAGTGTAAAATTTTATAAAGCCTTAAAATTTTGAAACAAAAATGACCGGAGGAGGCCCAAAAGATCTCATGCATATCTGATGGGTTAATAATTTTTCTTTAACCGTTTAAAGGGCTATTTTTTTCTAGTCGTATTATGTTAAAATATTTTTAGGCGTGAAATTAGAATAAGAAAAGGGATTCATTTAACTTATTAGATACATTTAATTTCATTAATTTAGTTAATTAATAATTAACAAATCAAGACACATCATTTTGTCCAAGAAAAGACACATCAGTTTGTCTCATTGTTTTGTAAAGAACTGAAGCATCTAATTTTCTGACTTACTAAAAATATTTGTCAGAACTTGTGCCAACTTACATAATTTCATACAAAGATTGATAAATTTGGTGGGAAGATACTTCCCACGGCCCTAGAAAGGGTTAAGTGAATATTAAAAAGTATATAACATCCATATTTGAAAAGGTTGCTCTTTATTTAGAAAAACAAACTATTAAGCCAGTCACATTTAAAAAAAGCTTTACACTAGTAACATAGTTTAATAAACCAATTGAGATATTGAATTCTTGTGTTGTACTGTTTGGAAATTTATATATTTCTCCTGCTATCTATTAGTTTGGCAGTTAAGAATTTATTTTTATGACGCTAATAATTAATAAGCTTGCATATATTTTAAGAGAATCAGGAATATAGACTTATATGATGTAGAACTATTATCAATGCAGTCTTTTGCTAGAAGAAAAATATGAAATAACAGAAATTTTAACCCATTTTCCATTCCGACAAATGCCATTCAAATTTTAGAGTATTAATGTATATATATATATATATATATATATATATATATATATATATATATATATATATATATATTCTTAATTCTTAAAAAAACTAAATTCTTAAAAAATAGCTATTAGATCTGTATGTGTATTACTTTGTTTAGATATGTTATCTAGACATTAGATTTGAACTGATATCTAGATAACATATGTTAACATATTTCAGGAATTTTATCAGATATTTTTATTTGTTTATTTAACATTGTTAAAAATCTTGTATTTATCTTTAATTTTAGTAATTCCTTGGGTATTTTATTTAACTTAGAAAACTAATGTTTTTAATTATGAACTTAAAATATTTAACATGTCTTCATTTATTTATTTTTTAAGTATTTATTGCTATTGTCATATACATTCTATTTCTGAATATATATTGATATTAGATAACAGAATGGTTTCTTGCTTTAATGAAGTCAAAAATAAATATTGATGAAATAGAAAAAAGGTGTGAAATCGAATATTTCAATGTAATATGATTACTCTAAATATTGCATTGTATTTATTTAATATTGAAATATAATAATGAAAATTCTTCAAATACTGAAATGAAAATAGACTGATTTTATAATCTTTTTATTGTATTTCTATACTGTGTAATTGTTTATATTACAATTTAGTATTTTCTTCATATATGAAAGCATATTGTAAAAATAAAGTATATCTTTAGTTCTAAATCCTTTTTTAAAGTTGTTACTTTTCTGTTTTAAATAATATGAATAGGTGAAAAAAACGAAGTACTTTACCTTCTTTATAACTAACTAGATAAGGTCTATTGCATTTTCTTCTGTGGAGTTTCTATATTTGCATTTCCTTTTAATAAACTAATATAAGATGGTAGGCAAATAAGATCAAGCAATTAAGTGATTAAACATAGATTATGCCATAAAAAAAAGGAAGTCTTTATTAATACCAGCATAACTATTGCACCAGTCTGTTAAAGGTAAAAATTTTTCAGGAATAATACCTGGTACCTTGCTAGGAAAAATGTAATAACAAGCATAATTATCACTCTTATAGTTATGATTAGGGATTAAAATTGATTTGAATCTAGAATTTCTAGTAAAGACCATATATTTCTTGTTGATTGTAAAATATAATATATTATTCAATATCTACTTGATATTTTAAAAATGCATTGACCATCTTTAATAGTTAGAAAAATATATTGCTGTGTGAATCTAATTCTCATTTCAGTTTAAACCTTTTTAAGAATGTTTTAAAATGATGTTTCATCTGATAAGTTTAAATAGTAATGTTTGATATTAATATCAGTAATGGATGCTTTGAGTTTAATTTTTTTTATATTTTTCTATTTTGATATAATTAAAAAAAGTTAACTTTCTTTTTAAATTTTAGATTCAGTTCCGTGAAAAAGTATTATGGACTGCAATTACATTGTTCATCTTCCTTGTTTGTTGTCAAGTATGTATCATAAAATAACTGAAAATATTTTTTCTTAATTATTTAAGATATCAATAATTAGATTTTATTCAAACTATTTTGTAAGTTTTAGGGTGAGTTTTTAAGTTATGTTTCTAAAGAGTTATTGTTTATTCATACTTGGTTAAAATTTCAGATTTTCTTTCTGAAGTTGATTTAAAGTTAATCAACTTAATGTTAATTTTAAAAACTTTTAATATTTGAGTTTATATAGGTATTGACATATTTAGTATCGTATTTTTTAGGGTATTTATAAGGAGGTTATATTAGTGAGTGTCTAATACTTAGAACTTGCTTAAATTCTTTTCATTATAGTAAAATTTTTTAGAAAAATATTAAAGGAATAAAATATATTTTTTAATTTCGAACTTTTATCCATAATTTGAAACTGTGAAAGAGAGAAAATTATATATTTTACCTTTGTACTTCATAATTATAAGGCTATAAAAAAACTTAAATAATTAACAAAGTTTGTGCTGTTATATTGTGCCTATCAATAATATTTTGTGTACAACATTCAACTGAAAATTCCAGTGATAAATGTAGATTTGTATTGGAATCTACACCAGGTTAAGTAAACTTCCATGTTAAATAAGGAAATAACGTTCTTTTTTATAATGCTAATCTTTTTTTGCCTTAATTTTCAATAAGTTTTTAATTGAAAAATACTCAAAAGAAAAGAATGTATTCTAATTTATTTAATGTTTTACCAATTTCTCAATATTTTGCGTAGTTAAGATTTAAAAATTATACAAAAAAAAAAAGTTGTTAATAAATTCTGAGTTTCTGACAAAACTAAAATAACAGAAATAAAGGAGTTTTAAGAAGTATTCTAGTTATTAAAAACAATGGTCATTAAAATAATTTTTTATAGTTACAGTATTAAATAATATATATATAAAATCAGTGTAGGTTTTTGAAATTGCATGCAGTGGATTTCTGTTTACAGGAATCAAACTTTTTTATTATACTTTTCATTTGAAAAAAGAAAAGAAAACAAAACAAAAAAAAAAATGGTGAAAAATGAATATATTCTTATTCAAAATTCAGTTGAGTACCTATTTAATGGATTCTTATTGTTTCCCATCAAAACTCTACAAATAAAACAAGAAATACATTTATTTTGACTTTTATAAAAGATTTGTGAATTAAATATTTTAATGACCTGAACACATCTCAAATTGTGAAGATATCCTACTTATAATCCTACCTTCTCAATGCATTAAAAAAAAAATCCTCATTTTTTTTTTGTAAAAATTGAAGCATTTTCTTGAAACTTGTTCTTAAATAATGTTAGCATTTCTTGTAAGGCTTTTAATAAACTCGAATAATCTTCCTCATCATTTTAATATCTTCATTACATTTTGTAACAATTTGCAATGCTTCCCAATTATACTTCATAGGATATTCTGCAGTTACAACATCATCAAGTTCTAAAAAAATTAAGTATTTAATAGTTTGTGTAATAGAGCGTGCAAGGTCAGTATAAAGTATTTGGTAGATTCGTTGATACTTTAATGAATGAAGAGTCGTAAAATGATTCAGAAATAACTAAATAAAAAAACATTAAAAGAGCTTAGATTATTTTTTTATGCAAAATATAAATATGAAATGTTTAATGTCATGGTTCTGCTAGAAACTGAAAAATGTTATTGTTGATTAGATTATTATGTATTGACATTTGTCGAAATTCTGATTTTATATTGTCTGTTAAATTTTAAAATCTTTATATTCTAATTCAATTCTAGCCTCTGTTATAAGTTAATACTTCCAACTTAAATCAACATTTTAAAGACATTGTGTTTAGAAGCAATGTAATAATGTTGATAATTTCTTTTTTAAAAATATTGCTTGAATACTTGATATATTATTACGAGTTTCTGTTTTTTGTGCATAAAAAATAATTTGCATTAGTAAAGAAATTAAGTATTTTTTTATATTTCCAACAGTATGGTATGTTTTAAATCAAAAATTTGTTTCCAGATACCTCTTTTTGGCATTATGTCATCAGACTCAGCCGATCCTTTTTACTGGATGCGTGTGATACTTGCCTCTAATAGAGGAACACTTATGGAACTTGGTATTTCACCAATTGTCACATCTGGTCTTATCATGCAGTTGCTGGCTGGAGCCAAAATCATTGAAGTTGGCGATACTCCTAAGGACAGAGCATTATTTAATGGAGCCCAGAAACGTAATGTATCTGCTTATTATTTCATATAATATTGTAGTAATTATGAATGCTTCAATAGAGAATATTTACTGGAAGTAAATATTTCCTCTTGCTGTAGCTTTAGAAATGCTCTTAATTTATTGTACTTTTTATTATAAATCTGATTTGTTCCTATATTTTAGTTGGAGACTTTATTAAATTTATTATTGCTAATTTTTTTTATTATACGTTATAGTTTATACAAATCAGAACTGAGATTTTATTTTACTATTTTTTTGGTCTGAAATTTTTTAGCATTGCTGCTTAATGTTATCGATTTGGGATGTAATAATTCTAATAACATTAATTAATAAACATAATGATCATTTATAATAATTATCTAGCACTATTTGTATTGGATAAAATCTATATTTTTATTCCAAAGAAAAAATTTACTTGTTAGGGTTATTTGCAATTTATTTAAAAAATATTTTTAAAAATTCTTTAATTGTTGAGTTATTCTTTAACAGTTCTTTTATACATGGTTCATACTGTATTTTTTACAATTTGTTGAATGATGCTACATATAGTGTCTCAAAATATCAAGAGCCTAATATACAACAGTATTTATTGGAGAGTTTTCTTCATTATTATATTTGTATCAAAATCATCAATATTTATTGCTTATTTCTCACACACATGCACACAAAAAAGTTTTGTTTTTCAAATAGGTGGAAATTGGTCATCTTTGCTATTGTGTTGATTTATTTTAAGTATTTTCATACTTGTAAAAAAATTTCAAGTTTGTCTTTGGAGTTCAAATTGTTTTTAAAAATTTATTTGGTTTTCAAAATTCAGTCATTGGTAGCAGTGGCTTATGATTGTTCAGATTTCAACCAATAGTTGCCCTTTGTAATCTATTCAAGCCACTTTAGTTCAGACAAAAGAATACGAAACCCATACCATAAAGGAAAGACTTTCAAATATTTCCTTATAAAGTGATGCAATAAATTTAATGAATATGTCATTAAAGCTGTTTGAAATTAAGGATTGGTCAGTTCATTGCTTCAAAACTGATAACTTCAAATAATGTAGTGATCACATTAAATGAATATTTTTATTCGTATTTGAATACTTCACTTTAGAGCCAGAGAATTTTGATAATATGAAGTGAATATTAACTGTGATCAATCACATTAAGCAGCAATAGACATTGTATCTTAAAATTTTGACTTTGTGTTTGCTGTGTGATTTATTCTTTAGGGAAATGCACTTTTGAAGTGTACAATATTGTAATTATTTTCATTAACGGTTAAAATTATAAGCCAAATATAATTGCAAAATCAAATAAAAAAATGTTGTATAATTTTCGGCAATTAATAAATTTATTATTATGAAAATTTAAATTTAGCAAATGTGGTATTTTCACTCCCAGTTCTTGTGTCAATAGATCTAAGTAAACAAATTCATTACTTACACTGTTAAATTAAACACTAAAAAATCAATTAGCCTATTTTTTTAAAAAAATTTATTACATTGAAGTATGAAGGTGCATTATGAAGTTCAGTTGATATTTATTTTATGCATATTATCTTAATATACTTTATAGATTATTTCTGAATTGCTTATAATAATAAATAAAAAAAATGCTTTATAATTTTATGAATTTTTAAAGAAATACAAGTGTTAAAATTTGAGTGGGAAATCTGAAAATTTCGTTTGTGTTAATCAAAGTATTAAAGGATGATAGTTTTATTATCAAAGTTTTTTTTCTTAGGATATTAAAATATGTGGTTTAACTCTGAGGTAGTTTCATAAAAATTTATTTAATTTGTGTCAATTATTTTTAGTGTTTGGTATGGTAATAACTATTGGTCAAGCCATTGTGTATGTGATGACTGGTATGTATGGTGATCCTTCTGATATTGGAGCTGGTGTGTGCATCCTCATCATCATTCAGGTATATTTAATTTCAAATTTAAATTTTTTGTTAAAATGTATTTTATTGAAAAGTAATAGTATAAATTTATTTTTAGTTGTTTGTTGCTGGTTTGATTGTTTTGCTTTTGGATGAATTGCTTCAAAAAGGATATGGTTTGGGATCTGGTATTTCACTTTTCATTGCAACCAATATCTGTGAAACCATTGTATGGAAAGCTTTCAGTCCTGCTACTGTGAATACTGGCAGAGGTAATTTTTTTTTCGCAATGAAGTATTATTGCTAAATTGTAATCTTTAAAGAATAAAAAATTTAGGGATACTATAAACTAAAAAAAAAAAAAAAAAAAAAAAGGAAATAGTTTTGAATATTAATAATGTATAAACTCTTGTAGTATATGTTACAAATGGTCACTGAAATGTATGGCTTATTAATGCCTTTTTTTTTCTCCCGACATAATATTAATCAGTGTGATATTACTTTCATTGCTTAAATTAGTAAAATAATCTAGTAGAAGTAATTTTATACAGTTGCTGTGATTTATTCTTGAAGTTGGTTTTAATTTATGAGAATATATAATTTATAAAATCTCCCGTGTCCAGCCCGTCAGAATAATCCAGTCTCTGCATTAATGTAATTAAGTTTGCTCATGTGTCATTATAATTCATTTTTCTTACTTGAAACATACTAGGGCTTGGTAATGAGGTTTCACCTTCAGTCCAGAGGTTTTCTTGTTCAAAACCTAATTTCATGAAAGAAATGCGGTGTCAGTGAGAATGATGCATATTATATCTGCTATTTGCAAATATCTTCCTAGTGTGTAGAAGAGGGTACTGACTTCGGTGTCGAACTTATTTGACCATAACTTATGGCTTAATTAAACATATGCTACTACAAAATTGATTGTTCATTAAAGCTTAACTTATTAGGATTTCATTTTATATGTGCATGATATAAAGAATTACTGAAGGAATATTCTTTTTTCGTCGATTCTCTTTAGAGAAAGCAACTTGGATATCATGATGAATTTTCAGTCTGTACTGATAATTTTTATCACAATTAACAATAAGAACATGTATCCATTGTTTGGAAATCAAACATAATTTCAAACATATCTGAAAGTTACAATAAGATGATTTAATGCAAAATCATTTTATGCACAATTATTTTTAAAAATTAAATATTTTGTGAGATGGCATGAAAGCTCTTATTACGTTATTAATTTGGTGTGGGGCTGTTCATAAAATTATGGCACATAATTTAAAAAGCAAAAAACTTTTCGTATTACTGGATTATTTTTTATTCTTCGATATGAATAAAAAAGTTGTAAAAAATTAATGAAATGTTCTTTCCAATTTCTTAAATTATGTTATTTTTGTATGTAGTTCATCTAATTGTTATATTACTTAACTAGTATATATTAAATAATCTACTAATCTTAACTTTTTTTTGCTTTTTTTATTACTTATAATAAATTTTTTTCTTTAATTTCTTATTTTACAAAAAGTCTATAGATTTTTAATACAATATTATAAATATTTACAGGTACTGAATTTGAAGGTGCTATCATTGCCTTATTCCATCTTCTTGCTACTCGTACTGACAAAGTTAGGGCCCTCAGAGAAGCTTTTTACCGACAGAATCTCCCAAATCTTATGAATTTGCTTGCTACAGTTTTAGTCTTTGCTATAGTTATTTACTTCCAAGTAAGTATGTCTAAAATATTAAAAATTCTATTAAATATTTGATGGCATTAAAAGAAATACTGCTTAAATTGGAAGGAAAAAATAAAAATGAGAATTGGCTCTGTATTGTCTTCAAGCATATTGTAAAGAATTCTTGCATGATTTCATTTTTAAATTTTCTTTCTTAGGAAACTAGTCCAATATTTGTGCCATACTCATTTCATAATATTCTTGTGAAAATTTTAAGTATTAATGTAATGATTGTCTTAATTTGGATATTATAGCCCAACCTTGTATTTGAATATAATGTCCTAATTTAAAACATTGAATGAACTTACATTTATAATCAACTAGCATTAACCTCTTCAATTCTGAATTTTTTAAAAATTGGTTTAAAAAATTTGATTTCCAGATCTTTCACCTTTGTTACATCTCAATAGTTTGTGGAAAAAATATTTGCTGATAAAACAATTTTAAGTCCCATAATTTTATGGTATGCATATGTGTACCTCGGGTCTTAAGTAAGTTAAAGCATCCTCAACAACAACAACAACAACAACAAAAAATAATAAATAAATAATTTTTATGGTTATTTAATAGCTATACTTTTCCTATTCTAAGGCTTTATAAATGAAAAAAAATAAAAAATTTATTATATTAATAATCTATTAAACCTTATTTCGAATGAAATTTCATTTTTAAAAAATATTACGTAACTAGATACTGCATTTTGAGCACTTAACTGATCTAGATTTACATCCTGGATACCTGCATTTTGATTTATATTTATCGTTCATGTAACGTTGTAGATGGTTTGACATATCTAGCCTTATTTCTTTTGAATTGGGAAGTGACAATTTTTCTTGCTCTTTTAGAGGTATTTTCACCAAATGGTGGTAATGAAATCTCCATTGGTCTTGTAGCTGCTTTTCCATCATTTGATGACCCTTCTTCTATTAATTTGTTTTCATTGAAAGAGGATTTTTTTTTACTTGTTCTTGGTTTCCTTTCTTGCTGATGATGAGGATTCTCTTGTATTTCAACAGGGACCGAATTAGATGCATCCAAAATTGCAATAATTTCATAACATTTTCGGCTTCATTCCTGACAGCTTAGCTTGTCGCTTTGCCACCATTTTATAGTATATCAAGCAATTGACAACTACTAAGTCTACAAAATGCGTGAATGCTCACATTGGTCATTTTTTGTAATTATTGCTACTGGTAATATGCAAAATGATGGTCGATACCTCCCATATTATATGCTTTTACAATAGTAAATTATTCTATATCAGCCTTTTGTTTCAATTATTTTGTCTTCTGCATATTCGAATTGACTCATTACCTATACATGTGGATAATAGTCACGGATTTATTATCTTTCTACTTGAGAAGGCACATTTGACTATCGTCTGTGACCCATTCATCCTATTTCCCAGGTTTCATTATTTTCGATACATAAGAAATTCCATTGTTTCCCCTAAAATCACTTTTCCCTAAAGGTTTAATAACCTTTTGATTTAAAGCCACTTGACGTGAAAAAAATAATTATTATTAGCTTATAAAATTCCGTATATTCTATACATGATGTCGGTTTGAAATATCAATTACTGACTACAAGACAGCTATAAAATTAAATTTCTTACTAAAGTTAAAATATAAATTTAAAAATATTAATTTTTTTATTACATTGCAGAACATAAGAATTATTTATTATAAAAAAGATATACAATATATTCAAGGACAAGAAATGACAGTTTGAAAACAAGCGCTCAAAAGATAAACAGCGCAATGGACCGCAAGCAGTCAGGAAAGAGGGGCAAAAACGTCCGAGGTACACATGTGTGTACCTTAGTTAAATTTGTATTTTCACAGATTCTTTTATAGATAACAAGATATAATTTGGTAACGACTTTAACCAGACACTTAGCATTTTATAAAAAAATATAGAAGTGTTTATTTTAATAATAAATATTAAAAAAATTTCTTATATTTGCTGTTTTTTTTTTCTGTTCATCGCCATTTTCATTATGTCTCTAATTAATAGCGATGGATATGAAAAAATATCGAATTGTAGTGCTATTTATTGATACAAAATGGAAGCTACATTCATAAATGTTGAAATGCATGCATTATTTCGACAAAATTTTACTTTACTGGATAAGAAAAATGAAAAAAAATTGCAGGTACACATATGTGTACCTTAGGACTGAAGAAGTTAATAAAGAAATACATATCAAAAGAATCATTCCAAAGTCATTGAGGGTTATTGTAAATATAATTATATAGAAAGAGAATGAAGATTGTATATGTGCAATATTACAATTAATAAATTTAATTTGGTTTATATCCTTGAAAATATTTCAAATCTTAAATCCAAAATTATAGGGTGCTCATATTACTAATTCTAAACTATAGGGTACTCATATATACTAATTCATATAGACATGAAAGCATTTTTAGAACACAAGTATTTTTTTTTTTAATGAACTATGCTTTATTTAGTTCTTGTTTTTATTTTAGGGTTTCAGAGTAGATCTCCCAATTAAGTCCGCACGTTACAGAGGACAATACAGTTCCTACCCAATCAAGTTGTTTTACACATCAAACATTCCAATTATTCTTCAGTCAGCCCTTGTTTCAAATCTTTACGTCATATCTCAGGTAAAGTATAATTTTTGTTTATTCATAAAGCTTTGGGATTTTGAATTTTATGTCATAATTAATTTCTTGGAAATGTTATCTAAGAAATTTCAAATTTTAGCATGTTGTGAAATATATAATTTTGGAAAATGATTTAATATTTAGTTTAATTAAATACTCAGAACAAAATAGAATATATTTGACTGCTTATTTCCATCTTTTTTTAATTTGATCCAAACTAGCATTTATAAATATTCCTGTATTATAAAATTTAAGTGTCTTGTGTAGAATTCTTGCATGATTTCTGTTTAGAATGAAATCAAAAGCACTATCATGTTTTAATCCTGTTTATTCCTTTATTTTATTTCATTTGAAAGGAAAGTGTCATTTCTTAGTACCAGCAAATTTGACATTATTAATAAAAACTAAATTAGTGTATTAGATGGATCATTTAGCATTTCTGCTTTTTAGAAAAATCAACTTTTCAGTTTTACCATCATATGTTCATATAAAACTAATAAATGTTGCCAGTTTTGCTATAATTTATAACCTAAGTTTAGGTAATTAAATTTAAGTTTTAGGTAATATTTAATCAGTATATAATAAATCAGTTTTAGTTACGTCAGGAATTCTTCAAAGTTCATAGACCGCTCTGCTGAGATAACATCTGTATTTTAATGAACATACACACATTGAAATATAATTAGTTTTTTACACATTAAAAGTAATTTGTTTAAATATTTGTACATATAGGTTCAGCAAGATTGTTTCTAACTGTATATTCAGGCTTTAATTTTTTTTTATATACCTGTAATAAATTTATATACACTTAAAGGGCTATTTATCAATACATATTGAACTAAATCAGGGTTTTATCAATGGTGTGATTTATTTTACTATACAAAACTATCTAATCATGTCCCATATTAATAAAGTGTCATATCTGCAATTAATTTTCTATTTAGGAATATTGCACTTATTTCATAATCCTTGTAATATAGCTGAAACCCCATTTGTAAATAAGAGATCCTGCTAAAAGGGATTTCAAATCAGGTCTCTTTGAAATCCAAATGGCTAAGAAAAAGCTTAAAAAATTAACACTATTATCTTTTGTTGACTTGCTGGCATCAGCAGTCTGTCCCAGCTTCTCACCTCCTTTGAATATTTAGACTTTTGCTGTTCTTAAGTCTTGTAGTAAAGTTTACTAAAATGTCATCACATGCCTGCTCTGGTTAGGTTTTTGTTGCCATCAGATGAGTTTCTTATTCCACAATTCTCCAATTTACTGCCTGTCACAGGTTCATAGACCTTAACTTTACCTTTCAGTATGAACAACCATTCCAGAACACTAGAGGCTGTAGGGGTGATTTTTTTTTTTTCCTTGAATGATATGTTATTGCATGTCTTCAAAATTCAATTTAAAAAGATATCTCTTAGTTTGAGCTTAAGTAACTGCCATTAGTGCTATTATTAATTTTTCCCAGTAACTGGTCTGCTATTTCAAAGGAAGGAACATATCTGTGAAAACTTATCACAAGTGGAATTTCATATTAGGCTTCATTTGTTTCTTCACATGTTTTTATTTTACAATTATCATTGAATAAAATCAGCAAGTTTTCAAATTATAATTTTTGAATAATAAGTTTTTTTTTTGTATATTTAAGATGAGGGTAGATGAAAAATTTTGATTTAAACCTGCCCTTTTTGATCATTATCAGATTTAGTCATAATGAGGCTTTTTTTCAATCTTCAGCAAATTCTACAATCGCTGTTTTGTTTACTGATAGTGTACTTATTGAAATGGATTGGATTTTTGAGTGCAATAATGCAGGCATATAACAATATTTTATTTGAATTTCTTTGCGATTTATTATTTGTATTTTCATGTGTAAATCTTATCGCCTTTTTGTATTTTTATAACCATAAAATACTTGAATTAATCAATTTGTGTCTTAACTTTTTGTTTTTTTGTTTCCAAAAGTATTTTGTATATTGCTTGCAGATTGTCCAATTAGCTGAAAAATGGTTTAAAAAATGTATAATTCAAAAGTTTGTTAGTTAAAAAATTTAAGTCTCTGAAAAAAAGGGATAGATTTTAAAATGCATAAAAATTTAAAAATAAACTAAAGAATTGTTCATAACTGTACATATACAGGTAAAACTATCTAATATTAATACAGTTATTAATACATTTTTAAAATTTTTCTTTTTGACATTACAAACAGCATAATTTTTGAAGAACATAAAAGTAAAATTGTTTTAGAATATGATTTTTTTAGATAATTTGTTTTATCTGCTGTTAATAACAAATTAAAATAAAAGCAGAGGAATAGATTAGCTCAATTTTAAAGTTGAAATATTTGTTAAATTGAGGTGAATTATTTTTAACTGATATGGAAGAAGAGGCACTAGGTATTAATGGTTTAATATTCATCTTTCATAGAAATAATTAATTTTTTTTTCTTTTTTTTTTTCTTTTAGATGCTTGCTGTTAAGTTTAGTGGAAACTTCCTGGTGAATTTGCTAGGCGTCTGGGCGGTAAGTCTAATTAAATTTATATCTATTAAAAACTAATTTTTTTTCTTTTGTCATTTTATACTAGTTGTTTTTTGAACATTAATTCATTTATTTATTTGAACATGAAAGAAGAAAAAGATAAATTGTTGGTTAAAATTCTTAAAGGCCTGTCAATTAATGTCTAAAATGTTTTCTTTTGGTAAAAATAAAATGTATATTCTCAACATAGATTTGCATGAATTCTTATGCATCAATTAAATTTTAGGATGTTGGAGGAGCAGGGCCTGCCAGAGCGTATCCTATTGGAGGCTTGTGCTACTATTTATCTCCTCCTGAAAACTTGGCACACATTTTTGAAGATCCAGTACATGCAGTTCTCTACATAGTCTTTATGTTGGGTTCTTGCGCTTTCTTCTCCAAAACATGGATTGAAGTATCTGGCTCCAGTGCCAAAGATGTAAGGGTTTTTTTTCTCTTGTTAATGTCTTATATATATATTATTTGAAGCAAATTATGAATCTTTAATTGAATATATATGAAATCAAATACTTATGTTTTAATTTACAGGTTTCAATTATGTTAATTTTTTTGTTAATATTTCCAGTGTTTTAAACTGTTTATTTATATGATTATAAAATAAGTCACATGACTATTGCAAGTATAAAAAACACTTCTGACATTTGGTTGTATAAAAGTGCAGTCAAGTCTCGTATAACAAGCAATGTTTCACAAAACGAGTGGCAAAGACACCACGTCATATGCTGGACACGCACTTGTTCAAAGAGAACACATATGTCTACATGGAAGAAATTTTGCTGGGATATCATTGCTCAATTGAACTCCATGGGGTTGAGCGTGTGTTTGTATAGCCTTAATTTGCAAGGTTTTATTTCTGACCAAGATTAAGGGGTTAGAGTTGGTTAGTAATGACATCAATGGTAGAAGAGCATAAATTATCAAATTATTTTGTCGCAGCAAAAAATTGCTGAAGAAATTTGGTCAGTAGGGGAAGAGATAATAAATGAAATGGGACAATCTTCCAGTGAAATAAGGGAGGTGCTTGAAAGCATGGGAAATTGTCATATTTTAGTAGCATCACCCAGATAACTTGGTAGCTAGAAGCATTCAATTTCAATTAACAATAACAAGTCCAGTTTTAGCAAAATTTTGAAGCATAGCCAAAAACAAATATCTTAAGACAATTTCCTCATTAAAAAAAAATGCATTATAAGTAATTACGTTTCCATAAATTTGTTTTTATTTACCTGTTTTACATGGATTCCTATGGAAAAATTTGTCTTGCATTACAAGTAAGATTCAAGAATGAATTATGTTCATTAAGCGGGGTTCAACTGTATTTTAAAAATATTATAAACTTATTGTGCATATATAGTATTGTTTTCTGATTTATGTAGTCGTCTGATAATTTCCATTATATTTATTGAATCATTTAAGAGTAATAAGTTATGAATAATCTATAAAATATTTTAGAATGTTGATTTTGCAATTTCAGTTAGAAGTGTTATGATGAAGATGGAGCTTACAGCTTTTTCTTATTTTGCCTACTTCCAACTAAAGCTTTATTCTTAGTTAACTTACATGTAAGAAATTGCAGCTTTACAGTCTTTTAAAATAACAGCAATGAAATGAAGTAATTGGAGCTAAAAGGTTTCCTTTCAATATTTTCCTTTTTTGAACTTTTTTTATAAAATGTTTAATTCTTTCAGACTATTTATAATTAAGTTTGGCACAATTCACTTTTTTTTTGGCATAAGTTCAGATTTAAATTTAAATTAAAGCTTCTGTAAGTTAGAATTTATTAGAATAAATATTAAAATTTCCAAATTATGTAGAAATGAAGGGGAAAGAAATGTAACTTATGTGTCATTAAATTCCTTTGTAGTTTTGCTGTTGGACATTCATAGTACCTTTATCAAGTGAAGAATATATTAAAATCGCTACAATTTAATAATTTTAATCATTTTCAGGTTGCTAAGCAACTTAAAGAACAGCAAATGGTGATGAGAGGTCACAGAGAAAAGTCAATGATTCATGAATTGAATCGCTACATTCCAACAGCAGCTGCCTTTGGTGGCCTTTGCATTGGTGCCCTATCTGTTCTTGCAGATTTTCTAGGTAAGAATTGAACAGAAAATTCTTATTTTACAAATCCCTAATTTGCATTTAATTAAAAATTTTCAAATTAATTCATTTAAAAAATTTTGATTTTTATTATAATTATTTTAAATTCAGGTTAGATATGTAGATGTATAATGATTGCAAAAATTATTTGCAATTATAAAAATTTTAAGTCATATGGCTATAAAGTCATATGGTTATCTGGAATATTATTAAAGAATTTCTTGGAGTATTAAATAATGAAAACATTTGGAATACTTTCAACAGTTTTAAATTTCTTCTTCAGGTGCCATTGGAAGTGGTACTGGTATTCTACTTGCTGTCACAATTATCTACCAGTACTTTGAAATCTTCGTCAAGGAGCAAAGTGAAATGGGAGGAATGAGCACGTTACTTTTCTAAATTGAACTTTATATTAAAAAAGATTTTACATTATTTCATTTGATGTGGTACATGCTGTATCTCTCATCTCACCGAAAAAATAAAAAAAGAAAATGTGGAATTTTGACTGAGTTAAGCATTTTATTGAAACCAGAGCCTTAGCTCTGATATGAATTTATTTCATGAATTTCTTTCCAGTCATGACATGTTCTTTTTGGCTAACAGATGGCTTACAATGTTTTCTTATTTTACAATTCACATATAATTTAACATTAAGTATTTTCTAAGCATTTGAAAAGCATATTTTCATTATAGTTTCGAGTTAAAAAATATGAAATTTTTTTTGTCATTTTTACTATTGTTTAAATTTTTGATATTTTAATTTTGTTACAACTTTAAAGTAATACCATAACGTTTAGAAATATTAACTAATATTTAAAATACTTTTGCTTTACTTTAAGATGTGCATGTTCAAATATATCTTTACAAATTTGCATCTGTAAAATTGTTGCAAAGATATATTTCTAGTTTTATAAATCATTATGTAGGTAATTTAAAGAACTGTTTAAAAAAACTGAATTATTAAGGATTTTTTCTTCCTAAAGTATTGCAAAGAAATACAATTTTCTAATTTTGGAGTTGAATAACAGAAATAATATTTTATGGATTTAAGGAGGAAATTGTCATTTTCAACACTGTAAAAAGCCTTTATTTTTAAACTCTTAGATTTGATTTTTGAATTCTCTTATGAGTGCTTCAATGTTTAAGTTATTGTTTATAAGCTGTCTAATGCTTGTATGTGGAAAATGTATACAATTATAATGGGGATCATATATTAAAAAAAAAAAAGTAGTTAGATATGTTTGCTGTAGTTCCTGGGTTATTCTTGAACATCAATCTCATTACACATTGTGTTTTTGTCAAGTATATACTTAGCAATTAGCTCATCATTCAAAATTTTAATTTGGTTCTAATTCATAATTTCCTCAAATAATGAGTATTTCATCATATGTGTAAGAGACTCAATGCTTGTGGTCAGCTACAATGTTATCCATGTTTTATCTTTAAGATATATTGGTAAAATGTTAACTTGTTTGTCACAAATGAAGTAAATATTGAAATCCCTTTGATTTATACAGTAAATAATTTTCTTATTGAACCCTATTGTTCCCTATTTGTTCTACAAATTACCTTTTCATCTTAAATTTTTTAGTGTACAGTTTTAATTTTCTTTCTCTTGAATGTCTAAAATTTTCATGAATGTTAAAATATGTGTGTGTAAATATATTATAAAAATATTTATTTGATATGATTAAAAAGTAAATTGTGTGTACCAGAGGGAAATATACTGTACTTAATCAATTATGCTTGGACATTGTTGTTTAAGTTTTAAAATCTTATTTAAATTTTAAACACATCTTCAGATTTCTAAATCATTTCTATGGCTCTGTTTTTTTAATAGTCAAAAAAAAAAAGCAAGTCTAATTATTAAAACATTATCGGCTTTTGAAAGTATTTATATTTAACATACTCTAGAAAAATTACATTTATGCTATAAAAATTATTATTTATCTGAATAAGCTTTCATCTTGATACTAAAAAAAATCGAAGACACATCGATTATTTAATTCAGCAGTGTTATTTTCATTGTAGTTACAAATCTATTTCAAAGTAATCTTTGTTACAATTACATTTCATCAAATGAAAATAATTGCAGCATTAATAGCTCCAAATGAATAAATTCTGCTCCTTATGTTGAATTTTAACACTGCACTTTGTTTATCTTATTGAAAATAAAGTTTAAGGGAAGAAAAAAAAATAATCTATATTTAAAAATTAATGAAAATATAGAAAAAATATAAAAATAATGAAAATATAGGATATTTTGTTTGATGTATATTGGATTATACACGATCCATCTATCTATTCATAACCTATTCAAAGGCTGAAAATTGCATACAACATTACTAGCTCTTATGAAAAATGACATGGTCTTTAGTAAAAGGAAGATATATATAAAAAAAATAGATACGAGAAGAATGTTTCTTTTTTCTTGAGAGAAATAAAAGAATAATAATAATCCAAGTATTATAGATGTTTTATATTTATTGATATTCTTATTCAGAAATTTACCTTCAGCTGCTGATGAAAGTTATGAAGCATTAAAATATCTTTTTGTTTAAAACTTTCGTGATTTTGTATGCAATTTGAAAAAAAAAAAAAAAAAAAAAAAGGTAAAATATCTTGTATGTGATAATTTGAACTAACACACACACACACACACATACAGAATTAAAAAGATTTAAAAAAAATGTACACTGTTGATTCATAAATGACTAGGCTTCTTGAATTTCTGTAAACTGTATCTTGACTCTGGTGGTTACTGGTGACCGGCAGGCCCATATAAATTGCATTGTAAGAAACTTAATGTGGCAGTCATATGTTAATGAATTATTTATTACTTTATTAAAAATCTAAATTTTTAATAGATTTCATGTCATAAACACTTAATAATGATCCTTGTATGTTTATAGTTAAAATAAGTTAAAGAAGAAAGTGAATTGAATCAACCCTCTAGTACGCATTTATTTTTCCTTTTTCTGAACTAAAATTTTACTATGTATACATAAAATTAAGGTCAATTCTAGATGGAGTGAAAATTCATTGAATTAATATTTACTTGTAAAACTTCGAATAAAATCCTTTTACATTTTAATGACATAAGTAATAAGTATGAATTTTTAGTAAATTTGCAATTAATCATTTGTGTACATGCCCTTTTTTCAAATTTTTTAAAAAAACGCATTTTATATTTTTTGATAATTTTATTTTTTAATTTTTATTAGGACCGGTAAGTTGTAAATGAAACAAGAATTTTATTTTAAAGAAATCTAGAAAAACATCTTTGCTTGATTTGTTTGACACGCATATTAAATTACTAAATTTTGAAATTTACAACTGAAGAAAAAAGAATCTTTTTTTTTTTTTTTTTTTTTTTTAGAAAATTTTCAGTATCTCAAATGCCCTTCATATTATAGGAATTAAAATAAATGTTTCAGGTAGGATATACCATTAGGAAATCAAGAAAGTTTATAGATCAAAGAGTATGTACTCATAAATAATATTTTACTTTGCATATATTTTTAATCCTAGTGCTAAAATATTAAGTACATATTTAATTCCTCTAATAAGATTTCATTGTTCACCTGAAATTATATAAATCTATGAACATGGTTTGGAATATTAGAAATGTAAATTAAAAATTTCTTATTTGAAGTTTTTATTAAAACTAATTAAAATACTTGAAGCAGTTTAAGTTAAAATTGGAATAGGCAACTTATTAAAATATTTAATATCCTTAAAATAAATGTCATTGCATCATTATAAGGGATTAAAAGTAACCGACTGCCATTACACATTCAAATATGAGTAAAGCCTGTGATTTCTTTTGTTCTGGGCTTTGATTTTTTTTTTTTTTTTGCAATAACATTGATTGCAACCTGAATGAACAATATCTTCCGAGTTTGTTTTGTTATTTCTTCCCCCTTCCCCATGTTTTTATTTCATCGGATAGTAGTGTTTAGGACTGGATTATCTTATAGATAACTGGCGCAGGACCCCAATATTTTTTGTTCTTCCATTTGATATACATTGCTTACGGGATCAAATTGATTCAAATTAAAATAGTTGAATTTCGGAAAATTATTCTTATATGAAATTTTTCGTGTTCAAATTCGTTAATAGTGGTTCACTTTTTTTTTGTATATTTGTTTAAAAATTTTTTGTTTTTAAATTAAAAAAAAGTGTGCAAAATATTGTAATAAACTATTAACGACAACCTACATTTATATTGATGGGGGGGGGAATCCCAACACTAAGAAAAAAATTTCTTAGCTTCTTATAACAGAATGATATTTCTGTTATACATTTCTCTATGAAACATATTTGATTAAAGTTTTAAAGTCAGGTTAATGTTAGAGTGAAGAGAACCATTTTAAATATGAAATGCTGATACATTAATAACTGGTGTAACTGTCAGAATTTTGAATGCAAAAATGCATGCATTCTGTTGTACAGGTGCGGACAGAACGGGCTAAAGGTTATCGGATGGAGTTCCACAAGCTGTTGTACTTAGTAGGTCAATACAGGGACGGTCAATGTTGGTTGTGCATGACGCTAGAGTTGTCTTCCAATGATGTCCCATACGTTGGAGAAAGATTGGTGATCTAGCAGCATCTTTCCCGAGTGCCAACATGTTGACACTCGGGAAAGCGTATTGTGTTACAACAGCGGTATGAGTGGGAGCTTTATCCTGTGGAAAAACGCACCCCTTGATTGCTGTTCGTGAAGGATAACACAACTGGTTGAATCACCAGACTGACGTACAAATTTGCATTTAAGATGCGAGGCTTAACCACAAGAGTGTTCTTGAAACCATACGAAATTGCCCCCCACTCAGACCATAACACCAGGTGTAGGTCCGGTTTATTTAGACCTGAAACAGGCCGGTTGCAAATGCTCACCTGGTCTTCAAACCAACACACGCCCATCACTGGCACCAAGGCAGAACCGGCTTTCATCAGAAAACGCAACAGATCTCCATTCCCTTCTCCAAGGAACTTTAGGTTGACACCACTCGCGTCGTAAAAGGTATTGGTTTGGTGTCAGTGAAATATACGATATAGAGCGTCTGTCTTGCAGTTGTCCTTGAAGTAACTGATTTGTATCAGTTCGTTGTGTTACTTTGGTGCAAACTGCAGCCCGAATTTTTACCGCAGACACAGTACAATGTGCCACAGCCATGTGCCTAATACGACGGTTTTCCCTCTGAGTAGTGCCATGTGGCCGCACGGAGCCCGGTCTTCTTGAGGCAGTACTTTCCCTTGATCACTGCTGCCAATAATCATGCCCATTGGATACATTCCTGCGAAGTCTTTATGCTACATCGCGGAAAGAAAATCCACCTTCTCCTAGCCCTACTATACGACATCGTTCACTCAGTGAGCTGTTGATAATGGTTTCTTTCTTTTTAAATGCATTCTTGACTAGCTTCAACTCACTACGTTAAATCTCAACGATAAATAACGCTCATGAATTTCATAGTAGGGTTTAGTTGGCACCAGGGGCAAGTTAGCACTCGGCTAATAGTGCTGTTAAAAACACTAAATGGCAGTAGAAGTGGAACACAGAGTGAGCAGGAAGTGTGACTTCATACACTCAAAGTTTTTTTTCAGTTTCATATGAATCTGCAGTCGCTAGAGGTTATATTGTTATTTTTTGCTTGAAAAGTAATTATTTACCACTTGATTTTTTTCTACATTATACAATATTAGCAATGAAGTTTATTGCTTGATACATTTAGTATTTTGACGTTCATAATCGCATTCATGAGCATGTCTTTTATTTAATTTAATATTTTTGAAAAAAAAAATGGAATCAAATTAATAATGGCATGATGGGGCACGTTGGCATCAGTGGGGCGGGTTGGCCTTGTGTTTTGAATGATATCGACGACTAATACTTTTTTTTCAGTCATTGTTAGAAATAAGAGGAGTAAGACAAATTGAGCATCGACTCACGGGAGGCCATTTTTGAAGCAGTGAAAGTGATATTTCGCAAAGAATTGTCGTATTCAAAGGTTGCTAACAGCATATGATACCTTTGCTTTCCCTAAAACGTTACTGTCAAAAAGCTTCAAAATTCGATAGTGCCTATCAGCTCCCTGTCAACGCTAAACTTTTCAGCTGTCAGGAGAAAGCATATCTCGCAGAATATGTAAAACGAGCTTCAGATGTTTATTTTGGTCTCAGTCCGAAACAAGTACGGACATTTACTTACCAGTTTGCTCTTTCATTCAAACGGAAGGTGCCTGATACATTTAAGTTTAGTTAGTTAGTTAATTTAGTTTAGTTATATTAACGTCCCGTTTTAAAGCAGTACTAGAGCTATTTGGATATGGGCTCGTAATGTCGTCCGGTCAAATGACGAGGACGACATCTAAGCTGGCACCCCTCTCTCTCCAAACGTCCATACCACGCCAATGGGAGAACGTTTGACCTAGACTGATTTAACATGCAGCAGATTCACTTACACGACAGTTCTTCGGTGGAATCGGGTATCGAACCTGAAACCCTCTTGTTTCGAAACCGAAGTCTTTCCACCAGGCCACCGCGGCCCTCCTGAATCCTGGAAGGGAAATCAATAAGTAGACGAGGATTGGTTCAGTTTATTTTTAAAAAGGAACTCTTCCTTGTCCATTAGAAAGTCTGAAGCAACGAGTCTCAGTCGGGTTCCTCATTTAATAAAACAAACGTTGTTGCATTTTTTTTAACGCAGTGTTACAATAAAAACAGTTTCGGATTTGGGGGCATATGGATCAGATATATTCCATATTCTATAGCCAAGTCGTACAGATTAAAAAAAATTGAAGAAAAGAAGATAAAAAACATGGGAAAGTGGCAAAAGATGAAATGCATGGAAAGAAAATGAAATTCAGGAGACAAATCTTTCATTCTGAATGGTGAAAAATGGGTGTCTCCTGATGAAGACGATTTTGATATCAAATGTGATTTGATTGAGAACTCGGCTTATTTGAATTTAGAAAAAAAATTCAGAGGTTAATGATTTTATATTTGTGAAACTGTTAATTGAAGATAAACAAAAATTTCAACGTTTTCGTGGTTAAAATGTTGAACCAAAAGAGCCCCCAAGAATGGCAAATGAGTTTCCTAAAAAAAAAAAAAAAAAAAAAAAAATTGAAAAATGACGAATGCACTTATTTTTTCCAATAACCCTGAAATAGCAGTTGTCTCAAGGGCTGATTTAAAAATGTTTCTGCCGCTACCTTAGAACATTGGGTAACATAGATGTAGAAACATTTTTGCAATTTGAAGCTAACCTCAGTTTATTGTATCTTGATTAAATGTTCCTAAATTCGTAAAAGAAAGTTAAATTTTTCGTTAAATTCAATTATTTAAACTTCAGTTCAATAAAAATTCCTAGTTAAAACATTTTTTTAAAAATTCTTTTTAAATAAATACCTACAGTAAAATTAAGAAAAGTACAAATATATAATGCCAACTTGCTCTGTGTATGGTGCCAACGTACTCCGGCCCCGGGGCATGTTGGCACCGATAGAGTTAGCTCATTCGACTCGAAATTGCACTTTTATTTTTTAACGAAATTGTTATTAATTCCATTTTATACTAACCAAAGGATGTAAGAATGTGTTGGAATACATATCAACTATTTAATCATCACCAAAATTTAAAAAAATGTTCAATCAAAATTGGTGTCACCCTTTCCCGGTCTCCCTTACGTATTTAATAAACCTTATTTGGATGTTCATAGTGGTACTACTGGCACTACATTTATGCGCCAGGTATTGAATTTGAATAGACGTCATCTTTTAAATGCATAAACATGCTTTTTTGTTATTTAGCTCAATTCCTTGGTGCTGGGATTTTTCTTTTTTTGTTCCTTCAGTGTAAATACTATATTATATCAATTTGTTTTAAGAATTATCAATTAAAAACTTATGTAAAAATAAAGTTTAAATCAGCAATTGCAACAAAATCCTGATTTTTTTCAGTTGGAAAGGCAGGGCAGGAAGAAGGGAAAAAATTACAAAATTACACGATTTAATCCGGTCCTGGTGGTGTCTTCTAGTGTGTTGCTTAGAAATGCAATGTTTCTTTTAATTTTTAAATTAAAAGAATTGAAGAATAGAAATTCTTTCCGGAATTTTATCTAAATTTTTATTTAAAACAAAATTTATGTTGTAATATATAATATCGAAGAAATTTAAATTATTTAAAGCCAGTCAAGCAACATTTAGTTTTGAATAGCACCAAAATAAAGATGTTAAAGAGAGAGATGTAATTTATGATGTTATACTAACATAGTAATGATAGAAAGAAAGAGAGAGAAACAAAACTCAAATTAGTTTTCGAAAAGTTTTATTAAATATATACAAAGCAATCTATGATGAAAGAAGCGTTGAATTCTCTAAAGAGTTTTATTCTTTGTATGTAAATAGTCAATTTTTATGCATTATTAAGATTTCCTTATTAAAGCCTTGATGAGAACAGAGCAGCGAACCGAATTGAAAGGCAGAAAGCAGGAAGGAAGATATGAGAAAGTATTTTTACCTTATGTAGTTTTTGTAAAGAATTTACCGACACAGTATTTATAATTATTATAAATACCACCCACCAAATTCAGAAGTTAAATTTACAGTGAAGCAGGATTTCGGTTTGATTAGAAAATTTTGTTGTAGAATGCAATTTAATTAGAAATTATTATATAGACATTTCGCTGAAATATCGTGTCAACTAATAAATGAAAGGAAGTATTATCTGAACCATATTTAATTAATTTCGTAATTTCTCCTACTATTCAAAAGAAAACACTGATTTTATTTTGATTTCATTTGTTGACTCATATTCCTCTAGTTTTGTTTCTGTCTACAACTGTTGTGAATGATTGTAAAGAGATATTTTATCGAAGAATTGAACATCATTTATTACTTTTATAGGCACAACTGATATTTGATATAGTATTCTATACAAAGAAAACAAAGTATTTTTTTGAACTAGTCACATATTGATTCTTCGCATAAATGGCTGCAGTGTCCTGGTGGTAAGGTATCGGTTTCGGAACCGAAGGCTTTCAGGTTCGAGACCCGTTGTGTAAGCGGGTCTGGTGCATATTATATCCGTTGGGCCAAATGTACTCCCGCTGGAGTGGCGTGGAAGTTTGGAGAGCGGAGGTGTCAGCTGAGATGTCGTCCTCGTCATCTGACTGTTGTTCAAAATTACGAGGTTCGTCCCAAAATAACCCTAGTATTGCTTTAAAACGGAACGTTAATATACTAAACTAATCTAAACTTCATATAAATTATAATAAAAACAACGTGAGGGGTTTCGCCCATACTCTCCAAAAAAGATCTTACCTCTTTCTCCTTCTCATAAAATTGTGGAACTTGGACTGCAAACGCCTTGCATGGCGTTATATAGATTTTCGCAGTGAGCATTTTTACTGAATCTATCGTGTGAAAATATATTTCGAACGGCCTTTTTTCTTACCGATTGAAATCAAAATTTGACGCGGAACTACAGCAATAGTCACAAGATCACACGCCGAATTTCACTGATTTAAAGCATTGCGTTTGTATAGATACAAAAGTATAGACCGGCAAACGATGAACCTTTTGACAGATTTGGTTCGAAATTTTCCTAGAATCTCTATTTTAGATGAATACAAGCATCAAATTTTATCTATCTAGCTCTTTATGTTTTGTAGTTTTCGAGTTTGCTTATTCGAAAAGCAAGAAAGACAGATTTAGTTCGTTCAAAATTTCATCGAAACCTACAGATTTCCAGTCCGTGTATCAAATTTCATTTGTATAACTCAAAACGTTTTAGAATTACCGTATTCGCAGATAGGCCACAATGCCATCGTACAGTCAATTTGTTGTGGCATATGTACAGTCGGCCACCACAAATCCTGTAGATACTGCTATGTTCAGTGGTGGCGGGGTGGTCGGCTGTACGCAAGAAGAAGAAGGCCACAATGCCAAAAGAGTGTTTGCCGCACTAGGAGATCTGAAACACAGATTCATCAAAATCTATATTTTGAGTTTTTTGATTATTGCAATGATTTCACTATTTTTATACGATAAAATAAAAATTGATTTCTTTTCTTGGGAAAGATTATAATTGTTTAATGACGTTTTTCAGTTATTATTTCAAGTTTAAATTTGTTATAAAAACAAAGCAATTAACTTTTTTTCTTTTAAATAATTAATTATTTAAAAGAAATGTTAAATAATTAATAATAATATCGGGGATAAATATAAAAGTAGTCCCGTTTTTATATTTGTGATGAAAATAATTATTATTTGATACGTTTTATATTTAAATTTAAGAAAAATTAAATAAAAGTAAGTTGAGTGATTTATTAAATTTCAAATGATCAACAATTATCTTGCCTTTTTAAATTAAAAGAATGCTGGCGTAGATTTTCCAGTAATTGTCGCTTCAGAATTGTAGAATATTGCACTTTTTATAAGCTAAAGGCTTGATAAGAATTTTTTAACTTGGTGCTATACCTACTTGAGCTTTTTAAATGCCCAAGCTATATAAAACAATTTTTTTACTCTTTAGATTGCTAGTAATTTCTGAAATATTTTTTCCCCCAATTTCGGTCTGTATAATGTTGTTTTTAACATTTAAATTTATGCTGCAGTTATACCGAAAAGTTCAATCACAAAGAGGAATTAAAAGTTTTAGAACTTAATAATTTGATTCTTGTGAAAATTAAATTTCAGACTTATCAACTAAAACCATGAAGAACGTGGAAATATTTTCGTAATACTTTTATAGTTGCTACAAACCTAAGAAATTATCAGTCCAATACGTATTCATTGTTAGAATATATAATAATTTAAACCTTTCTGAAACATCATTCTCTTACCAATTATCAAATATAATTCTTTTCAGAATATGGATTTTTCTCTCTTTATATATATACTAGCCGCCTTTGGCGACCAGCCGGTTCGCCAATCTTAATGTTCGTTAAAATTTTTATATTTAAATATTTTATGCAACTCCTACTTTAATAGCTTCTTCATCAAAATATTTTAAAACTTCAAATTTTGATAGGCATATAATTCACTCATAATATTATAAACGCCTTCAGTCATAAAGTAATATGTATCTCTCATTTTCTGTTGGCTCCCATAGAATTTATACTTTAAATTAAAGTGTAAATGATTAATCTGCAATTAATATAATAATATTTTTTACTGAAACAAAGCATTTTTTTAATACTATGATTACTGATAATAGAGTCAATGAGCGTTTAGACTTTATGGGCACTAAAGAATATCTTTCTTAATTTACGTAATATTTCAAAAATTTGTCAACAAAATTTTCTCAGATTCATCATGACCAGATTGATTCATTAACAATGTTTAATTTTAAATGCATCAAACACTAAAAAACAAAAAACAAAAACAAAAAACAAATCGTTTAAAATAATCGGTTGAAAACAGGTTAAAAAAAAACTACTTAAGAGACGATGGTCTTAAAACTATAAGCATACACAAAAAATATATAACTAACATAAATACACTTTAATTACAAAAGCATCCAACTAATCTAAAAATAATTTAAATCGTCCGTTGATATTGGTTGTCATGTCAACAATCAGACAACAATGCGCATGCGTGAATTTACAACGCTAGTTACGGTAACGCAAATGCGTGAGTTTTTCTAAGCCAGTTGGGGTAACGCTATGCAGATTAGAAATTTTTATTTCCTTTATTCTGTTTTATATTAATTCAAAAGTATTTCAGAATTAATCTGAAAGATCGATTATTTAACAATGTTTAATTTTAAATGCATCAAACATTACGAAAATAAACAGAATCCTTTGAAATAATCAGCCGAAAAATCTTAAGCCTAGCCTCATTACTGTTGGGGAAAAAAGAAAACGGAAGCCTTACTCATTTGGTGGTAGGGAAAATGAATAATTTTTTGTAGAGAAAGTTAGCTTTTAATTAATAATTAAAATTCTAATTAAAAATTCAAAAAAAGGGACCCCAGGTGCACATTCCCGACCTCTAAGGTATACATGTACCAAATTTGGTAGCTGTAGGTCAAATGGTCTTTTCTGTGGAGCGCCAACACACACACACATTGAACTTTATATATAAGTATAGATGTTTTTTTAAAGCAAGCGAAGAGGGAAAAAAACTATTCTAAAAAATTGGGTAAAGCAGGTGTTCTTATTAAATAAGTAATTTTTTTAAAAAATGACACGAAAAAGGGGAAAAGTTATTCTATAAAATTGTGTAAAGCAGATGTTCTATCTTAGAAACTGCTTTTCCCTTTCCAGCTGTGTTGCCATAGAAACCGGCTCACAGCTGTTTACACGTTTATGTTTATCTATTCAGATTTTATAACATCTAATCAGAGTAACGGTGAATATCAGTGTGTTCGTGTTCGTCAATAAATGTTAATAACATGATTAACGAAAACAGAGTCACTGAGCATTTAAACATTATGGGAACTAAAAAATATCTTTCTTAATTTATGTAATATCTCAAGAATTTGTCGACCAGCCGGTTCGCCAAACTTAATGTTCGTTAAAATTTTTATATTTAAATATTTTATGCAATTCCTACTTTAATAGCTTCTTCATCAAAATATTTTAAAACTTCAAATTTTGATAGTCATATAATTCACTCATAATATTATAAAGGCCTTCAGTCATAACGCAATCTGTATCTCTCTAATTTTTTGTTAACACCCGTAGAATTTATGCTTTAAATTAAAGTGGAAAGAATTAATCTGCAATTAATATAATAATATTTTTTACTGAAACAAAGAATTTTTTTATAATCTGATTACTGAAAATAGAGTCACTCAACGTTTAAACTTTATGGGCACTAAAGAATATCTTTTTCAATTTACGTATTATCTCAAGAATTTGTCAACAAAATTTTCTTAGATTCATCATGAGCAGATCGATTAATTAACAATATTTACTTTTAAATGCATCAAACACTAAGAAAATGAAACGAATCGTTTAAAATAGACGGTTTAAAACAGGTTTTAAAAAAACTACTTAAAAAACGATGCGCTTAAAACTATAAGCATATACAAAAAATATATAACTAACATAAATACATTTTAATTACAAAAGCATGCAACGAACCTAAAAAAAATTTAAATCCAGTCCGCATCCGTTGATAATAATTCGTCAACACAATGCGGAATTCAGAACACAAAGCGCATGCGTGAATTTTCAACGCCAGTTACGTAACGCAAATACGTGATTTTTTTTCTACGCCAGTTGGGGCAACGCTATGCGGATTAGAAATTTTTAATTTCCTTTATTCTGCTTTATTTTAATTCAAAAGTACTTCAGAATGAATCTGAAGGATCGATTACTTAACAATGTTTAATTTTAAATGCTTCAAACATTAAGAAAATAAACAGAATCGTTTGAAATAATCCGCCGAAAAATACTAACCCTAGCCTCATTACTGTTGGGAGAAAAAGAAAACGGAAGCCTTACTCATTTGGCGGTGGCGAAAATGGAAGATTTTTTTGGCGGAAAAGTTGGCGGTGGGGAAAAGGGAATATCTTTTTGGCGGGAAAGTTAGTTTTTAATTAATAATTAAAATTTCAAAAAAAGGGACCCCAGGTGCACATTTCTGACCTCTAAGGTATACATGTACCAAATTTGATAGCTGTATGTCAAATGACCTGGCCTGTAGAGCGTCAACACACACACACACACACACACACACACACACACACACACACACACACACACACACACACACACACACACACACACACACACACACACACACACACACACACACACACACACACACACATTGAGCTTTATTATAAGTACTAGCCGCCTTTGGCGACCAGCCGGTTCGCCAATCTTAATGTTCGTTAAAATTTTAATAATTAAATATTTTATGCAATTTCTACTTTAATAGCTTCTTCATCAAAATATTTTAAAACTTCAAATTTTGATTATCATATAATTCATTCATAATATTATAAAGGCCTTCAGTCATAACGTAATATGTATCTCTCTCATTTTCTGTTAGCACCCGTAGAATTTATGCTTTAATTTAAAGTGGAAAGAATTTATCTTCAATTAATATAATAATATTTTTTACTGAAACAAAGCATTTTTTTATAATCTGATTACTGAAAATAGAGTCACTCAGCGTTTAAACTTTATGGGCACTAAAGAATATCTTTTTTAATTTATGTAATATCTCAAGAGTTGGTCAACAAAATTTGCTTATATTCATTATGAGCAGATCGATTCATTAACAATGTTTAAATTTAAATGCATCAAACACTAAGAAAATAAAACGAATCGTTTAAAATAACGGTTGAAAACAGGTTTTAAAAAAACTACTTAAAAAACGATGTACTTAAAACTATAAGCATATACAAAAAATATATAACTAACATAAATACAATTTACTTACAAAAGCATGCAACTAACCCAAAAATAATTTAAATCATCCATTGATAACGTTGTCATGGCAACAATCAGAACAGAATGCGCATGCGTGAATTTTCTTCTCCGGTTACGTAACTCAAATACGTGATTTTTTCTACGCCAGTTGGGGTAACACTATGCGGATTAGAAATTTTTAATTTCCTTTATTCTGTTTTATTTTAATTCAAAAGTACTTCAGAATGAATCTGAAAGATTGATTCATTAACAATGTTTAATTTTAAATGCATCAAACATTAAGAAAATAAACAGAACCGATTGAAATAATCCGCCGAAAAATTTTAACCCTAGCCTCATTACTGTTGGGAGAAAAAAAACTGAAGCCTTTCTCGTTTGGCGCTGGGGATAATGGAAGATTTTTTTGGCGGAAAAGTTGGCGGTGGGGAAAATGGAAGATTTTTTTTGGCGGGAAAGTTAGTTTTTAATTAATAATTAAAATTCTAATTAAAAATTCGAAAAAAGAAACCCCAGGTGCACATTCCCAACCTCCAAGGTATACATGTACCAAATTTGGTAGCTGTATGTCAAACGGTCTGGCCTGTAGAGCGCCAACACACACACACACACACACACACACACACACACACACACACACACACACACACACACACACACACACACACACACACACACACACACACACACACATTGAGCTTTATTATAAGTATATAGATATGATATGTTTTAAAGAAGGAATATTATATGAAAAAAAAAAGGAAAAAAAAAAAAAAAACAGCAGGAAGGCTTTTCAGAAACTTGCACGCATACTGTCTAGTAAAAGTCTTATTGTAGACCTTGGATAAGGCCTTCCATGGCTTTGGCGAAAGAAAATTTACAAATATAAATCTTTTTGCGTGAATCTGGCATTTTTAATGAATCTGACATATGAATCTTTATTTCAGAAGGCATTTTTCTTCTACTTTTTGGAATTAAAATTTTGTGCGAAATGACAATTGTAGTCATAAGATCATCCATTGATTTAAGTCACTGCGTTTGCGTAAATATTTAAGTATAGACAGACAGATGATTAAACCTTTGTCAGATTCCAATTTTCAATAATCATATAGCTTTTTACAATATATATATAACTTCTCTAATATGTTTTAAGTAAGAAATGTTATATGAAGCGGGAGGTGAATGCTCCCCCAAAATTTTCTCAGTTATTATTCAATAAAGGTCTTATTGTGGAGTGGGTAAGGCCAATAATACCTTGCATGACATCCGCGAACAATAATTTACAAATATAGATCTTTTGGTATGAATTTGGGATTTTTAATATTTTTGGCCTGCGAATATGTTTTTAGGACGCATTTTTTCCCTACCTTTTGAAATTAAAATTTTGTGTGGAATTACAGTTGCAGTCATAAAATCATATGCTGAATTTCATCGATCGTTGCGTTTAACATAAATACGAAAGTATAAACCGATAGACGATCCTTTATTAGGTTCGAAATTTGATTAGAATCTACATTTTAGATGCTAAATTGTGTACCAAATTTTATCTGTCTAGCTCTATACGCTTTGAAGTTGTCGAGTTCATTTGTATTCGAAGAGCTGAATGGACCATTTTCTTACGAGAATTTTATTCAAGAAGATCAAGTTTTATCTGTCTAGCTTACAACGTTTTTAAGTTAGCGTGTTCACAGACAGATAGGATGCCAAAAAAGTGTTTTTCGTTTTCAATAAATGTCTGAAACAAAAAGATTTGTTAAACTCTCGAGTTCGAATTTTTTAATTATTAAAATGCTTTATATTTCGCATCCGAAAACGTGAAAAAAAATTTAATCTTATGTAACACTCGCACGCACGCACGCACGCACACAGGCAGGTAGACACACACACACATACACACCTAGAAGTCTGAGCAATAAACAAAGGAATATCATAGCATCAAAGCTATCTTTTCTTAATAATCTTGCGCCTTTTTCAACGCCAAACTCTGCAAAAATAGTTAAGTCGATCAAGTCTAGACATACATAAGGACTTAATAACCTATTCTTACCGTTGTAAGTATCTAAAGCGATTGAATTACTGGAAAGCGTTTTTGTCTGAGAATTCTAAGCGTCAGATGATCATGATTAGTCAGAAATGATGAAATCAAGAACTCGCAGTAAGCTTCTTAGAGGAATATGTTATCTGTCTTATAAGTAACGGAGATTTATTTATAGGAAAGGACACCTAGAATTAATTGCAAAATCATGAGTTAATTCTAAAAGAAGTTTTTAATATAAGCGATATCTTAAGGCAAGTCATATTGTGTTCTGAATATGAAAATCTAATTCTAAGAGTTAAAATGATGTTCATTTAATTTTTATATTGAAAAATATGGAAATAAGTGAACGTCAAAACATAAATTTTTTAAGTTCTTATTCGTTGAATTATTTAATAATTAATTTTTATTTGTGTGATATTTTGAAAAAATATACTGCATTTAATTTTGAATTCATTGAAGGAAATAAAAATAAAGGGATTCACCACTCAGTCAGTAAAGGGTAAATTTTTGCCTTATTATTTGATTGGGAAGATCAAACAATGAGATAAATTTTTGATCTGTTAATCACATATATGTACATTTTGCTTCCATTGAATATTCGGAAAAGAGTGTTGAATATAGAAAGACATGGTTAAACATTATAAATTATAGCGGGAATGGTCTGCCCATAATCCCCCCCCCCATACTCTCTAATAAAAGTCTTATCCCCTTCCTCTTGTATAAAGCTATGGATCTTGGATAAAGTCACAGATGCCTTGTATGGCAATGACAAACCATAGTTAAGAAATACAGAATTTTGGCTGAATATAGCATTTTTATTAAATCTTTGGCGATAATATGTATTTTGGATCTTTTTTTTTTGCCCGACATCAAAATTTGACTTGGAACTCAGTTGTACATCAAGAGTATCATCGAATTTTATTGTTTTAAGTCATTCCGCTTGTTAGTTATTGAACGTACAGATGTGTGAAAGTACACAACGACAGACGTTGAACACCACAGACTTGGTTCAAAATTTGATAAAAATTTATATTTTAGACGTTATACCTGTGTATTAAATTTTATCTATGTAATTCTTTGTTTTGTAGGTATTGAGTTCATTTGTATTCAAGCAGCCAGATAGATTTCCTCTGAATGAATTTCCTTGAAAATTTGAAAGAAACATCAATTTATTCTAATATCAAAATACCAAATTTCAATTGTACTTTAAAACATATATCCTTTCTCGCATATATAATATGGAAAAAAATATAGTAATCGTCAAAAAATTCGAACTCGAGATTTTGACGAATTTCCACGTTTTAGACCTCTCCGAGTTCGAAAAAGAGGTTTTCAAGAAATGTTCGTCAGCTGTGTTATCTGTTTGCGGCAAAGATAGCTCAAAAACCCTTTGAGCTAGACAGTTGAAATTTGGTCTACATTCCTTACATCCAATTGACAGATTTCTATCAAATTTTGAGTAAAATCTGTTCTGGGGAAGTCTAACTAGCTGGCAAATCTAATATAAGTTAGCACGATAACTAAAAAACGAAAGAAGCTAAATAGATGAAATTCGGTACATAGATTTAACATCTTTAGTATATAAACCTATCAAATTTTGAGCCAAATTCAACTATGGGTTAACTGTCTGTTTGTTTGTACTTCCAGAAACATGTAAAAGTAAGTTTGGTGTAAATTCAAAAACGCAATGTCTTAAATATATCGAATTCAGTATGAAATTTTGTGACTACAAGTGGAGTTTTGTATCAAATTTTTGTTTCAATCGATTGAGAAAACGTATTTAAAACAAAAAATTTATTTTTGGATGCTATTAACCACATGCCAGGGATTAATCGCCAAATAACTCGCCAAGGATGACACGATAGATTCAGTATAAATGCTAAATTTACACCGAAAGTTAACATTTCGTAATTATTATTATATAGTAGCTATTATATTTAAGGCATGGCAAATTTATTACAGAGTAAGCGAGAAAGTTTCTAGAAGACAACGCCTCCTGGTTGAATTATCGTGTTCACTAGCGGACGAACATACTGCCCAATATATATATATATATATATATATTTAAATCCAGGGGGGTCTGAAAATAGAGATCCTCAAAATCTCCAGTTGGAATTTTTTGAAGATTACAATACTTTCTTTATACTTCGTATATGAAAAAGTAAAAACATTAGAATCTTGAAAAGTATTCCTTTACAAAAATATTTTTGGTATACGTTAATGAATAATAGGCAATCAGTTTCTTATTCATAAATATATATACCGAAAATGGGAATGTAAGTAAAAAAACTAAGATTTCTTTTTAACATGAAAGCCCCTTCCCATTTCCCATGAACAGACTGAAATGCTGGCAGAGATTGATAACTTCAGCAGCTTGTGTAACAAAGGTTCCGAATTTTCAGTCCAGACACTACCCACTACTTTTGTCGATTCACTTTTGAAAGAGTGGCGAAACTAGTCAGAATTGCCATCATGATCTTCAGTAAGTGATTTTTGTTGTAGAAGGTGATTGAAGCTTTTAGATAAGAGTTTATAGTAGCAAACACTTTTCTATCGTTCCCAAACTTTGTTTCTAAGATCATATGGCGATGGAACCTTTATTTTTATTGTTTCTGAATGCATTTGTGGAATAAATAGGATTCTCGAAATAAGTCAGAATAAATTTCTTTTGTTCTAAAAGAAACAGTCTTTTATTAAATTAATTCATATCGAAATATAATTACTTGATTAATAATTCTGCTTATTATTAATAAAATTAGTATATTATATATACTTTGTTAACTAGACTTGTTCCCTGTTTATAAGGATACATTTTATTTTTCGATTTTTCATTCCTTTCCTGATGCGCTAAAGCTCGAAAATTTTGTATAGTTATTATATTTTGTTATGTATTCCTGATGACAATGCAATATTTTAATGTCCTCAGTACATAATTGTCATCCATAATTATATGGGGTGTCCACTTTAATCATGGTGCAATCGTTAATTTCCAAATCATAAGACATGCGTGTATATCCAATTAGGAGAATGTTCGAAATGATATAAAAATTATATTTTGTATTGTTTCATTCAATGAATGTACTTTTGGAAAAATGATGTCCCGATTGTGTCAATCGTATTTAATAAAAAATTTTTAGCATTAATATTCTAAATAAAAACTTTACATTTCTGCCACCAAAACAGAATTATGCACCCTTTGTTGAATGGCTGATCTTTCTCGAAGTGGCCATTGAATTGGTCCAAATGGACATTGAATTGGTAAAATAGCGGTTTTAAATGGTTTTAACTCGTTTAGTTGCTGAATGGTTCAGTTTTAGAAGGAAATTTTTATTTTTTAAACGTGTTAGCACGTGAAAAATATTTTCTTAAGTATGGCTTTTAGAATTGAATTCTGCTTAGAATTTAGATTTGTATGTCTTTCAAAATTACATTCTTTGCCTCAAACAATATAAAATGTAATTCTTTAAACTATTTAAAACAATTTTTTTTCTATTTGGAAGTATATGCCTATCTCACAAGGTTTAGAAACCAGCTATTTCGCAAGATCGATGCGTACACTCTCTGTACGCACTAAAGTGCAGAGAAATTTTACTTAAAATTTTTTTTTTTATCATCTTGTAGTTTGTGAAGTATACAAAAAAAAAAAAAAAAAAAAAAAAAAAAATGTGATCATCAAAAAACTCGATTTTGTAATTTTGAACATTCCTTAATTCGAAAACCTTTCTTCTGAAATTAAGTGTCTCTGTGATAATGATTATTAAAATACACTACAAACTACGTAATTAAAATTTGACATGTGTTTATATTCAAACTGTGGATATAAAGTTTTGGAGAAAATCTATCTGAAAAAAAAAATCCTATTAGTCCTTTTTTCTCTATGCATAGTGTAATGCAATTAAAATTCAGAGTCTGTACAAGCACGTGGACTAGAGTACCCCATTTGCAGCAATTTTGAGCATTCACTGCTCCAATTAAGATAAAATTCGTCTTATCTGACTACAAAGTATTCCAAGGCTATTCTGGACAGAAATTTGCAAGCAACTCTATATATTGTTCATGTCTTTAGAGTGCAGCTTTTGCATCAAGTGAACCTTGAATGTATACCATTCTAAAATAAACTTTAGAATTTTCATACCGTACACCAAAGGAGAGACACATCACATGACACCGCTCGTATATTTGTAGAAGAATAAACTCTCTTTTAATCACAGATTTCTTCCACACTTTCATTTGAAATCCATTTTCATCTTCTTCCAGGTAAGATGCTTAACTCTCCAGTCTTTTCAAATTTAGAAATAATTTTCAATCCATTCTTTGACACAAGCCCATTTCGCCATCCTCTTAAGCTTCAAAATTTTCACAGTGCAACTAAATCATTACTTCAGTTCTGATAAACCAATTTGTTCAGTAAAGCTAAAAAGTAAAGACCAGTAAATTTCTTTTATAAAGCCTTGGTAACGATTGATTTTATGGCACTGGCTATTGTTATTTTTAAAATTTAAATAACAATCCATCTATATTGCAAAATGAATACTACTTCTTTAGTTTTATTTTTCAAGGCTCATCTAATGCATTTATTAAATTTCAATGAATTCGTCAACCAGAAAGGGCTTTATGTATAACTGAATAGGATCACTTTAACTATGACCGCACTATATTTACTATACAAGACTTAATTATGTTTCAAATTTGGTAGTTTTACATTCCATGATTTATTCTGGAAGGCTTTTTATATGATTTTTTCATCGTGTATGTCGCATAATACTTGATAAAATTTACGAATATTATGCCTATAATCCTCATCATATTAAACACAGCAATCAAGCTTAATAAAATTTACCATCCCGTCTTGAAAGTAAAATTCCCGATCTATATTAAATTGAGAAATGGAACGGTTTCCAAATTGCATGATAGATTGTCTTCAATATACTACAGAACCAAACAAAAAAAGAAACCCGTCATATTGCATATTGTATAATTGATTGAAGATCGAGTATAGAGCATTTTTAGGTAATTTTCGAGAGTTCCGGCATTTCTAATCGGCTCAGAGAAGAGTTGATGATAAGTGGATCGAAACGTGACTGAAGATTGATTCACTCAGTGAATTGATTGAGTTTATTTTATTGTGATCGATCATACTTCGCTTAGAGAAGCGAACAACATAAGAAACAAGAAAAGACCAACAGAGAATGAAGAGTGAACAATCCCGCTGATTATTTTCCTTCACTAGCATTGTTAGAGCAGGCGGGGTAGTTGCAATTTTATCACCTCGACAAGAGATTCTTGGAGAAAACTTCTTTTCGCTTTTTCCCTTTTGTCACTAGACGAAAACGATCACATAGAAGATATTTCTGTCTGATTTGGTAGATTGATTTTTCGAAGTGTAAATTGGTAGAGTTCTATATTGGAATTTCTTGTATTGTTTCCTGATGAAGACGTTACTTGAAATATATGTACAACTTTTCCTTAAACCTCAGCACTACCCTATGTCACGTGGCTACTATCTGATTCAGTATAGATGCAGATTGACTATATTAAAAAAAGAAGAAAAATATAACTTTGGAATCAATTGCAAGCAGACAGATGAATATGACTATCTATAAAATTGACATAAATGATAAAAAGGAAAAATAGGGAACGTTTTAAGTACGGGAATACTGAATGAATGAATATAATAACGTATAATATGGATAGAAACATGAAACCTATCTTGTAATCTTATTTATAAAGTAAAATAAAGAATATGTGTCAAATTCAAATTTAAGGGAGAAAGTAATTATATAAAAATGAGTTACTACAAGGCAAAATATTGCGTTAAGTTAAATGAAAAATGCTGCATTATATGTTTAATCCAGAGTTTAAAGTGAAACCAGGTGTATAATAATCAAACAATAAAGATGAATTAAGCATAGATTGTGAATAAGGCGTGGGAATATTAAAACTCTCGCCCGAGAAATATAAGTTTTGCTTAGATACAATGTATTTAAACGTTCTTGAGTAGTTTCATAAGCGGATAGAATTTGTTGATGTGGGGGGGGGATAGCTGAATTTTTTTGGAAACTTTTACTTGCAAATTTCTATACATTTTGATTAGTCAGTCATTATATCTGAAAATAGTATAATATTTTTATAATAGTTTCAATAATCATATTTTTATAACTAATCACATTTAAGGACCATTGGTTCGCCTGGAATATTGATTGTGTTGAAATTTAATTAAATGTCTAATGTATAATTCTGGTCATAGAACTATAAAACATCGAAATCGTGTTATTTTAATAGCGTTGCTTTTCTGCCACTCTGTTAGACATGAAATCCACAAGGTTTTGCAATACTTCTTTCGGTATTTCTTGGTGCCAAACTTTAATTATTGTTTCCTGAAGTTCTCGTTTTGTTCTGGGATGATTCTCAGTTACTTTATTTCCTATTATACTCCACAAATTTTCAATGGGGTTTAATCAGGCTAGTTTCCTTACAGTGCGAGAACATTAATACCGTGTTTTAAAAATGCAGCCTTTAACTTAAAATAACGAATGTTTCGATATAAAGATCAGAATTGAATTGAAATGAAATTTAAAATTAATTTTAAGTTTTGTCTTACGTTTTTCGATGTATGGCAGGGTGCTAGATCTTGTTGAAATATCCATATCTGCCTTGTGAACATGTCGCGAGAACTACGAAGCAATTGATCCTTTAGCACTCCTACATGCATATTAGGCTCCCTATATGCATGTACAAAATGAAGTCACCCAGTTGACTGATATGACATGCACACCCACACCATTATGCTTTCTGAGTGTTTTTTGATGTACGAACTAGACATTCTGGTCTCGTGCTCTCCTTTGCTTTACGCCAAATGTGGCCAGGCTTGTCACACATTAAAGAAAAGGGACTTTCGCCACTGAATATAACTTGTCTCCATTCCGAATTACGCCAATTTTTGTGCTCCTTGACCCACTCCAATCGTTTTTTCCGCATTGCTTTCATCAGTACTGTTTTTTTATAGGTACTTGTGCCTTGTTATCAGCTTCACAGAGCCACCTGCTAACTGTTCTGGGACTGGCAATGACAGACATGGACTCATTCCATTCTCTTACAAGTGTAGCAGAACTTGCAAATCTATTTTTAAAGCATAATCGTAATCAATCATCAGCATATTTAGAAGATAACATTGGACGACAACTTATTGGCTTTTTATTTAAGGTTCTTTCGGTTTTAAATCTCTTTATGAGGTATGAAACAGTCGACTCACTGCAGTCGCACCGATGTGCAATCCTAACATTTGAAATGTTTTCTTGATGCATTGAAATAGCAGCCTAGCGCTTCTCACGAGTTAATTCAGACATTTTAAAAAGAAATGAGCAGTTGAAATTGAAAAGCAATGTGCTTCGAAACACTTCTACAGCGCAACAAACGAAATGAAATCCTTCGCAGTCGGAGCGACTTCATAATAAACTTCCGAGATGGCGCAATCGTTGTAGCCGATTGGTTCACAATGGATGATGCAATAGTTTGAAACTTCTATATCACATTTATACTAGAAAATATCACTTTAAATGAAAAAAATTCGAGTCCCTGTTTGGGCATGGTTATTCTTCTTTTGTTCTATGTGTGAGATGTGGGAATGTGCCCTCCTGTAAAAAGGGGTTGTCCAAGCGAATGAGTGACGTGTGAGTAGCAAAGTCGTACTCTTGGCCCTTGTTGGCGCTACTATAAAAACAAGAGACGCTCCCCCACCGGCTTAAAATCGTAACAGCGGGCTTGTCCATGGCAAGTGCCATAAGAAACAACAACAAATAGATAACTAATTTCATAAAATTAGTTCATAATAATTACATATTTTAAAAATAATAATTTAAATAAATACATAACAGATTTTAATAAGCAAATGGCAATTATCTCTTGAATTCAATGGCTGTACAATGAAACTTAAAATTATACAATACTATTATGTCTTTCGTTTTTAAAAAGAAAATTTATTGACGCAATTTATAGCTACGCAATTTAAGTTATAAACTACGTAGCTGGATTCTCAAGTTAATTCAAAGACTTAAAAGATCAATTATTTACGATCGCTGAGAAGCGTGGGCACATATTTAACTTGAAAACAATTAAGAAATAAAAACAGTTTTTTTACAGGTTCTTTTTATTTCAGTTTCAAGTTAACTTAAATAAATTCGGGTTTTAGGTGATGTTTTTTACCTTAAGTCAATTAGAAATTTAAGAGTCCAGGGAAAAAATGTTTACCTCAGAGAAAGTTTGAATTAACCAAGTCTCATTGCATTTAATTAAGTAGAGGTGCTTTCCATTAGAATTTTTTTAAGAATAGCAGAATTAATGAAATTACGTAAAAATATTTTCTAAATTGAAACTTGTAAAGACTCCTATTTGAACGGGGTGATAGATATATAAGCTTTTCTTTATTCGTTGAAAATATCTCATAAATGGGAGTCTTAAGTCGGCAGTATATTTTATTATTTAATTTTGAAAATATTACTTTTCTCTTGAGAAGATCAGCTGGAGTAGTCTTCCCAAAACTTTCTCGCATACTTTCTAATAAAGATGCCATCACAGTGTGCGCCTTACATGACTTTGTCGTATAACAGTTATGGAATATTAACCTTTAGTACGAATTTAGGATTTTTACTGAACCTATCGTGTGATTCTTGGCGAGCGTTTTGGCAAATTATCATTGGCATGCGCCAAACGCATTCAAAAATCGAATTTGAATTTCAGACGCTTTCTTCCCAACATATTGAAACAGAAATTTGACATAAAACTACACTTATAAGTGCAAAATCACATAACAAATTTGATATACTTAATTCATTGCATTTTTGAGTTATTACGTTTACATGTGTCTGAAATACAGACCGACAGACTGTCTATTCGTAGTTGGATTTTGCTCAAAATTTGACAAGCTTCTATATTAAAGATGTTAAATCTGTTTACCGAATTTTGTCTATCTAGCTCTCTTAGTTTTATAGTTATTGTGTTAACCTATATTCGAACAGTTTGGTGGATAATTTTTCTCAAAATTTGATAGAAATCTACAAATTTGGTATAATGACCATATACCAAATTTCCTCTGTCTAGCTCAAAGAATTTATGACCTATCTTTGTCACAGAAAGACAGACGGATATTTTCCAAAAATGCTTTTTCCGAGCTTTGGTGATCTAAAACTTGAAGATTCGTCAAAATCTCAAGTTCGAATTTTTTAATGATTGCTATACTTTCTCGATACTTCGTATACGGGAAAATAAAAAAAAACCTTTCTGCCAGTTTTATTAATGTGGTATTATTCCATGCTAGGTTTATTTAAAAAAAATAATGGAAAATTTGCTTTGTGAATCGTAGAATTGAAATCCTTCCCAACGGAGTAAGTGGAAGCGGAAAAATTGAAGATCTTCCAAAAATAATGCATGGGCACTTCAAACCTTAGTATTTGTCTGGATCAATATTTAAAAAAAAAAAGTTGTCGAGTGTGTAGTGTAAATATAAAAGAAATAACTTCGCCACCATTGACAGCTTTCATGCATTACTAAAATTTTCTTACTGTACAAAAATGTATTTTATGCACTAATGCACAGACTTCCAATTTTTTTTTTTCATAAAAAATTCTGCAGCATTTTTAGCTACTGAAAATTTTTTTAGATGGCTGTAAAAAATATTGCCCATTAGAAATAAAAAAAACTTAATCAAATAAAATATTTAATTTGAATTTCGTATAGAGAGTTTTACTATTAGGAGATAAAAATAAAATGGAACGTTCAAAATTTTATTAAAATTTCAGAAAAAATAGGTTAACCTGTTATTCATTATTTTTTTTACATATTTTCTTAAATATGAGTATTATAGCACATTGTCTGAAATAAAATGCACAAATTGTGCTTCGTTTCTTGTATAGCACCCCTAAATAGGTAATCTATTTCGGGGCTTATTAGAGATTCATTTTTATCAATGAGAAAAAATAGCTAAGAAAATCAATTTAAATAAAAATATTCTAATTAGTTGAACAACTATTTTAAATCGAATTCCTATTTGTTCATTATTAATTTATACTTGATTTCATATTTATTTTTCTATCACAGAAATCCTAATAAGTTTCTTCAAAAAATAGTGTAATGAGAGGAAAAATTTCTTCTAAGGACCATTTTTACTAGAAATAGTGAACAAATTATTTTTGGATTGATCTAAGAAAAGAAACTAATTCATTTTCTTTCATGGATAAAATTAATTCAGTAGTTTAATTATTTTGATTAATTAATTAATAATAAGCGAATCAAGGAATTTCCTTATGGTTTGAGATAGAAACTGAAGCATCTAGTCTTTTGTTTCGTTGAAAAAGTCGCGAGAATTGACACCAGTCTTCTTTCAGCTTTAATATTTGGTATAGTATTATCTCAAAATAATAATAATTAATTAATAAAAAATTATTATTTGAATTTCATTATGTGTCTTATTAACACTTTTCGAGGTTTATAATAAAGTTTTTAAAAAATAGTAGAGAATGCTTAACATGCGCATTTAAATATTAGTAAATTTGTAGTGAGCATATTTCTGACAGCGTAAAAAATGGTTTGATAGTAATTTACTACTTGTAGAATGCTTTCCTTTACAAAACAAATGAAACATAAAGAAAAACACCTTTGTTTGCAGAATGTTACCTTTAAAAAAAACAAAAACAACTGATTTAAAAAAAAATTTGTTTTGATTTTTTTTTGTAAAGAAATGAATTTATCTGGACAGTATTTTTACAGTTTAGTCTAACGTAGTGTATCTAGTATAAAATAAAAAACAAACAAACAAAAGAAATTAAACTAGCTATGTTTCGATTTCTGTTATTAAAATTATAAAAATTCATAGGAAAAACTTAATAAAAACTCTTTGAAAATTTTGTCATTATGTTCCAGTGTTTTATACGGAGTTCGTAAGGTTAGTGTCTGCATACTCCGACAAGCAACGAATGTTAATGATTCTTTTCTTCTTTCTTTCCTTTTCTCAGGAATAAAGATACAGTTTATTTTTATTCCTGATCATAGCAACTTTACCTTTATCATAGCAAATTAAATTTTTATACGGGATTAGAGCACGACACATAAAAGAAGTGACTGACAAAATATAATGAAATTGACTATTTTTAAAATACATCAGAAGTCTCACCAACTGATATTGTTACGATCTTATCTCAATAATTAGCACAAAAAAATTATGTGTTTCAATACTATTGAAATACTGTCATACATATTGCTCGATGCAAGTGTTATTTTTAGAGTTAAATTTACTATGTATAGAGATACTAGAGTCAGATATACTACATATGCAAAATGTCCCAAAAGAACGAAACAAGTGTTTACTTACACTTAACTATTGCAATTAAGCATATATTTTGAATTGCAAAATTTCAACAAATAAAGTACTATCTGTATGAAAATACTTAGACCTGTATATAGAGAAAATAAAAATGTACACAAATTAAATTTTTATACGGGATCCATAGCAAAAAATAAATGTCATCGTGTAAAATGTTTCTCTTACACTAATTTATAAGGATACTGAGTCTCATGCAGCTATGTGTAATATTTTCCGACGTCTTAAAAGATACGTTTATTGACATTTTTTTTCATACTCTGATCGATGTTTGGACGAGAGTTTCGTTGTCATTTTCAGGTATAATATGCATATTAAGTAAGATTATTCAAAATCAGAAATAATAACACATTTATTAATTTCCATTAAATTAAAAGATTGGTTTAAGCATTAGTTTTCGTGGCTTAAAAAATTGTTCAAAATGAATCTCTATATGAAGTTACATTTTTTTAACAATACTTGCATATATGTATCGAGTTCATTATTCGAGACTTTCGTTTTATCGTCCCTAAGATAAGCTCTTTTAAATTCGTCGGTAAATATCTATAGAGCGTGTACTGCCTAAGTCAATTCATCACTTTGTTCGAACTTAGTGTCAATCAAAACTAAGTGGATAGATTGGTCACCTTGAAGCATACTGTCATACAAAATAGAAATATGTCTTTCATTATTATAGAAAGCACACAAGCATTAGTAAAGAATTTTATTTTATTGTTCGGTTATTTTTTGTACTTCTCTGAGTGAGATATGTTAAATGTTCAGTCTTTCAAGTTTCTCTTCCCTTGTTTCCAAAATTGATGTTGCAATTCTTGGCTAAACAAAGTGGGTCACATATGCATGATTAGCAAATTTCTTTGAAATCATGATGATGGAGTATTGTACTACTAGACAAGTATTTACATATGATAGTTTTTCTGTTTTGAATAAACCTCTGAAATAAATGTTTTCATCTAAGTTTGTGATTAGTCCCTCGAAACTTAAAATAAATATATCTCTATAAATTTTGTAGAACAGAGATCTGAAACTGTGTTAGTGTACAGCTGAATGAAACTTATATATATTATGGGAGAGGCATAAAAATTGAATTTTTCTTAACCTTTTGCTGTCAACTTCCACAAAAGCCAAAGGGTTTTCATACAATTGTCCATCTTACTAAATGGAACTTTGTTACAGAAAATATATGTCTAGGTGCAATATTTAAAGGAATAAAATCTTGCTTAACAGTTTTAGGACCGGCTGTATATTTATTATTTAATATGAAATTCATCCGAAAGTCATCGAGATTAAAATCTGATGCTTCTAACAGTGCTACATCTGATGCTCCTAAAGCTTACATCTGTGTTCACGGATATTCAACGAATGTGACTGATATCATTTTGCGAAAGAATACGATTTATTTTTCTGTTGTTTCCTCCGGCACGTTCTTGTCTCCATACAAAAGAAGATTCTGTCACGTAATGAAGTGGACTATTTTTAGAAAAACCTCAGGAGTATTACCGGTAGATACCTGTTTCGTTTTTATCGTCCCTATTACTGCGAATAAATTACTTGAATTCTACTTTAGGATTCAATACATGATTTTATATGATATTTAAATTGTAAGTTAAATATAAATGTGTATTCATCATTCATTTATTATAAACGTTAATTAAACTTAAATACAAATTATTTTAAATTTTTGAAAATGTTTTTGAGTATTTTCAACAATTAAAAATTTAAAAGCCTTTTTAATTAAGTTTTAAACGACGTTTTTATCATTTTTTAAAATTTAAATTTGACATTTATAAAATGGTAGCAAAATAATGATAAAGTTCTATATGTTTATATATGTGATAAGTAAAATTATTTCTTCCATAGAATGAATTGAATTCAATAATAATTAATTGAATAATAAATTCAAGAAGAGATTACCATCGTCAAATTGATTGGCAATTTATTTATTTTCGCCTAAACCATCATCGATTTTGTAATACATATATCCGCTACTTTATTTTTGCAAGAGAGCGTTTCTGACATAATATTTGAAATTTATTTGTGACAGCTAATTTACTTGTATAACTGAAATAAATTCAGTTTAATTTAGTATTTTGATTGCCTAAGTTCGAAATAATTGAGAGGATAATTGAGAATAAATATCTCTGTTGATAGACTCCAGAAAACTTTTCACTATAATTGAAAAAGAAGGCAACACATGATTAATTCTCTTTTTATTTATGAAGGAAAAAAATGTTTATAGATTGTTTTCAGTATTATATTGGAAGATTTTCTTCATTTTCAATAAACGTGCAAAACATTTGACAAGTTACAAGTTAAAAAACAAACCATGTGAGATCAGCCATGCATCGATTGTTATTGAGCATTTTACATATTATTTTGTTTTAAAAAATTCAGAATTAATGAACAATGCCAGGTCAATAATAATAATAATAAGTTTATTAACTCAGTCATTTGAAAGAAAGACTAAATCGTGGTCAAACATAAAGCGTTGTTTACACAAATCCAGTTCCTTATAACTAGCAACTAGCAGAATTAAAAATATGGGAAAAAATTCTCTTTCTACACATAAAATCTATAAAAAAGTTATTTTTTCAACAGAAGCATTTTATTTACAAATTTGCTTTAATATGTAAATCTCCCCAGATCATTTTCACCTTTCAATAAATGGATATATAAAAATGCTGAAAAACTTAATTAAATGATTTATTCTTTAATTAAAAGGACATACGAATAATGGTCTATACAGTTAGCTTAGACTGTTATGAACTGAACTAAGGAAATTTATAATTTATTTTCCAAATACTTAAAAATACAATAGCGTAATTTTTTTCTCATATCGCTCATTTGATTATTCCTCTATTGTTAAAAATAAAATTATTATGTTCATTCCAAGATTTAATTATGTATTGAAAAATGCATTTAATAATTAAAGTAGTTGATATGTTTAGTAATTAAAATAATTAATATGTTTAATAATGAACAAAATTAAGCAATTTTCCATGATATATTTAATAATGATATAATTAAACTAATTTTTTTATTATTATAAGAAAAGAATAGAAATATTTAAGGTTTTAATCAGTCTCTCTTCTTTTAAATTATTTATTAATTAGGTACTAATTATTTATCTATATATCTATATATTCATTTGCTGAAGGCAAAGTGAGCCAATCAACAAAAATAAAAATTTTGTTATAAATTAATTTCTAGAAAAAAAAATGGTAATAAAGTTTTTTCAAACTCTAGAGCACTTTGCTTAGGATGACAATTTCTCAAATTTGAAAGTTAAAATAAAAGCTTATTTTTTATACTTTTTAATTTTAAGAATTGAAATACTTAATCCTTATAATTTAATTTACATTCTTTCATTTAACTTGACTATTCTATAGCTCTAAAGATTAAATATTTTATTCCATTTTTCCATTTAGAATTGTATTTTACCGATGACAATGAAATATTTTAACCTTTTTCAGAATGTGATTAGGAGAGTAAAAACATTCAGTGTTGGACTGATTCTCTAATTTAGCTCAAAGGTGTAACAGATCGCTGGTGATATTGGATAGTGAAGCCGATCAGCAGACTACTACAACCAACCAACTTAGTAAACAGTTCAAATTAAAGGCAGACTTTAAAACTACTTTAGAAATCAAATTCTCATAAAAAACTATTTGAATTTGAAAAATATCCAGCAGGATAAAATATGCAAACTTCTGACAGTTAGGCACAAGATACCATTATGTCATCTTCACATTATGGGAAAAAAAGGTACTGTGAAATTCGTGCCGCGTATTCTGCTTTCTTGCATTCAGAGCAAAATGCCACTTACAGGAAAATAATAAGGATGAATTGTAAAGATATATTACGCAAACGTACAAAATACCGCAGCTGCATTGCATATGTACCAAAGAAATCAACGGCTATGCAGAGGCTAAACATTTTATGAGGATTATCAATTTTGAATCCTAAAATATCTTGATACACTTGTTGTATTGATGAAAAATTTAAGTAGACCAATTATTTAAAGGAAATAAATAATAAAGCTTTAAAATGGCACAGGAGTATACAAATAGTAAGTAAGTATATAAAACAGTTACAGTAAGAACAACAGCCCATAGTGCTTCTGCTTGATGCAGAGATTTAATTCAAAGAAAATCTCGATCTTATGCAAAGACCATTCCTGTAAAACATAACAATTGCTTATTGAACAAATCCTATTCCGTCTTCCTGGCATAGGGGTAGTGCGTCTTCCCCGTGATCTGGGCTTCTTGGGTTCAAGTCCCGGTTTGAGCATGGTTGTTGTTCTGTCTGTGAGCTGTGTGAATGTGCCCTCCTGAAAAAGGGGCTGTGCAAGCGACTGAGTGATGTGTGTGTAGCAAAGTCGTACTCTTGGCTCTAGTTGGTGCTACTAAAAAAACAAGAGATGCTCCCCCACCGGCTTAAATTGCTGTCTTCGTAACAGCGGGCTTGTCCATGGAAAGTGTCATAAGAAACAACAACAAATCCAATAACTGCATTTCAAGTCATTTCAAGAATTCATCCTCTTCAACTAAAATTTTTTGCAGCAGAAGCAAATTATGTGGTTATAACCAGATTAAATAACTATGCAACTACATTAAATAACATGCATAACCGACTAGATTTTGTTAATATTCTCCTCATTGGATAAGATAACGAACTTATCATGTTATCCGATGAACGTATGAACTTATCATTATTGTCTTCACATGTTCTGTGCATGAACAAGGTCCATTTCTCGTTGATTGGTAATGTTAATTTGAAAACTGTGTGCACGGAGCGGGTAATAATCCTTATATTGTGTTTGCACTTCCGTTATTTGTAGAAAAAAGGAACTGCGTAATGCGGTATAATAAACTCCTTCATTCCTCCATCTTTACTTTTCGAAGAGGTTATTTGCTGAATCTACATACATGTACGGTAATGAATGCTTGCTATCTAGAAATATTGACTAATTACTCAATTGCCGAATTACAATAGCGAAGTGTTTATTTGACGTCGCGTGGAAGCAAGATGGCGCTCCTTCATATGTGGGGTCTTTTGTCAAATATTTTTTAAACACAATAATATGATGACAGAATTATCTCCCTCCATTTCACCTTTCCATATTTGCCAAAATCCCCCGATCTCACTTCTATGGATTTCTAACTGTGGGGATGCCTTATATTTCAAGTGTATGCATCTGATGTGAAAAATTCAATCCGATGTGAGGTTATGGTGTGTGTTGAAATGCTGTCCAGCATCTGCTGAATGTAAAGCACTATCGTGTGTAAGGGAAGGGATAAATTTTTTTGCTTCTATTGCTTCTCTGCCTTTATGGGTTATTTTCGCTTTTCTTTTGGTTTATATAGCATCGGTGATTTTCATGCTACAAATACCGTGCCAACTCTATGAAGCTCACGTTCCAATTAAAAAGTAATTGTAGTTTTAGAAATAATTGAAATTTTCGACTGTCGAATTTTGTCACTATAAGCGTAACTGTTAGAATTTAGTGGTTGTTTTTCATACGACTCTTGAGTGTTTACCTAAGAATATTTTAAACCGAAATTTCATTCAGTTTCTGTGAATGGAATGATTGTTAAGAACTCATATAACAGAACAGTACCTTGTATTCTAATAACTGTATAGTTTCATTGTACAGACGTCATAACAATTTGATTAATTTTTGGAAATACTGATACTTTTTAATCAATTCTGGTAAATTCTGCAAATCATGTTAAGAAGGGACGTCGAAAAAATTTCTATTCTCTTTTCCAGATATCTTAGAGCGATGAGGCAAATAAAAAAAAAAGGCTGGCTTTATACGGAAACAATCTTTCTATCATTTGATGGCCTGCAACATACATAGATCTAGGAAAGGGTTCAAAGAAAGAAAGGTTAGATCAGCAGAAACGGAGAAAAGATATGCTTTGCAATCTTGAACGAAAAAGAAAGTACGAGCTTCGAGTAATGTGAATGAACCCATGAGACAAAAGCCGAAATTCAGAATCTTGGAATAAAACGGTTCTGGCTTCATGTCAAAACATAAAGTATCATCAAGGGATGGATTATCAAATACACAAAGCTCGCAATTGCTTAGAGGCCCTGCAATTCTGGAGAGTATTGAGAGCACTTTTTGGATTATTTTATTTTGTGCATTCATTTCATTCACATGGGTCTTGTACTAGCTTTATTCGAGTCAACTCAAGTATTCTTTAAATTTCGGAACATTTATCTTATATTTTCATGTTTTGCAGACTAGTAGGTTTTATTTGTCTGCTACTGGCTGACTTATTTACAAGTGAAACTTCTGTAAGAGAATCTAAATTGTTTTGATACCTTAATAGAATAATACTCTAAATCTTCTTTGAAAGAGTATTTAGTTTTTTTCAATTTTATTTCAAAAAATCTTTAAACCTAAACGTTGTTTTTTTTATGCGTTAGATACCGAAATCCTTTTGAAAGTGGTCTTCAACTAAATTCTTCGTTACTTCAGTTTATCTCTGTATTTATTGGTAAATGTTTTTATATAAAAACAAAAATTATAAATATTAATTTATATTGTTGAAAATAAAAAAAAAGTTAAGAAGATGAAAAGAATCCACCGAAATTTACATCACACCTCTATTGAGTTCAATGTTGTTCTGGTGGCGGAAATTTAGTGATGGGAATATCAGGCTGCCAGCACCAGAATGAATTACCGGTTTTCAATAAAAAGGTGAAAGTGAATCATAGAAACTTTCATTAAGCTAAAGACTCTACAGAGTTTGATGCTGTTCTGGTGGCGGAAACTCAATGACATTGAATGATAAAAAGGTCGCCACCAGACTGAACTGCTGTCTTATAATAAGATGAAACAGATCCACCGAAACTTGCAGAGCACGAAGAACTCCTACAAAGTTTAACGCTATTTTCGAGGCGGCAGTTCATCGAGGGGTATGACTGAATTACGGAATCCGTACAGAGTTTAATATGTTCTGATTGTGGCAATTGAGTGAGGGGATAATCAGATGTCGGATGCAGTGAATCCAGATGTAGTCAATAAACAGGAGGAAATCAGGTATACTGAGGAATGGAATTGAGTACAAATGGCGAAGAAGACAGTTATATGAAATCATTCGTATACAGGCTACGCATTTTTTAATCAAGATTTTTTTTCGTTTTATTTTGCTTTTCTGAGCTTAATGATAATGCATCACAATTCTTGGTGATTATGTTGAAAAATAATGTAAATTTACTTTATGTTGGCAGAGTAAAATTTGTCTTGAATAAAAATGTCTCCTGTAGCATATTTGGGAAAACTATTATCCATTGTATCTTTTAATTAATTGCTTATTCTTCATCTTATTATACTTAAATTTTCCTCAAAATGACTTTTATATACAGGGTGATTATAATTACGATTTCAAAAAACGATAATATTAAAACTACTTGTCAGAATGGCGATATTTTAGCAGAAGAATTATGAGGCAATGAAATTTTGTTTGGCGAAGGAAAATAAATAGTTCCAAAATGTGATTATAGATGGCGCTGTCAGAGGAAAGACCAAAAATAGATTCGTTAAATACAGGAATATTGTTAGCCAAAAGGAAACAGTAGAGTTCAGGGGTTAACTAAAATTTTATTAGCGATAAGACAAGAATACATGTTTATAGCGACAGCAGTGATAATGACAAAAAAAAAAAAAAGCTTTATGGAACAAACACCTTACAGGTGGATGATTAAGGCATAAGTTGTTCGATATGTCCACCGCCATGTTCCACTACTAATTGGAAGTGCAAAGCGGCATGCTCCACAACAGATCAGAGGGTATCTGTACTAATGCAATGGATGTGGTGTGTCATGCTTGTCAAGATTCTGCTAGATTCTCAATCCTCCCGCTGTAAACCACATTCTTCAGGTACCCCCAAAGCCAGAAATCATACGGATTTAAGTCGAGGGAACGTGGTGGCCACGTTGTTGGAAAATAGCTGTTTATGATCCTATCATCTCCGAAATGAGCACTCAGCAGCTGCTTCACAGGAGTAGCAATGTGCGGAGGAGCGTCATTTTGCATGATTATTGTGCGATCCACTCACTGACGCTGCTGAAATGCCGGAAGGACATGGTTAAGCAAAAGTGCTTCATACCGCTTGCTAGTAACGATGCAGGTAACGGGGCCTGCAGGTATGATCTCCTCGAGGAAAAATGGACTGACGATAAACGCTGCCATTATTTTGCACCATACAGTGACCTTTTCAGACTGAAGAGGTAATGTCTGTAGCTGGAATGGATTCATGGTCGCCCATATCCTGCATATTTGGGTATTTATAGAACCGTGCAAATGGAAGTGGGCCTCGTCAAACCACATAATGTTACATAACCATCCGTTGTCCACTTCCATCCGGACAAGAAATTGTAGTGCAAAATATCACGTTTTTCCAGGTTAGCTAGTAGCAACTGCTGCACATGAGTTATCTTGTACGGATAACAGAGCAAAATGTTCCGTAGCACTTTAATTACCGTGCTGATCGGCATATACAGCATTCGGCCAACTGCTCGTGCACTGCTGATTCCAGCATCTCTGTTAGTCTGTTCTTGTAATGTTGTAGCCACATCTTCCACTGCAGCAGCAGAAACTGGTTTTCTTCCTCTACCCCGTTTCACATCAAATGAACCGGTCTCTTCGAATTTAGAAATCATTTTCGCAGACCATTTGTGGTTATTGGACCCGATTTTATGAATTCCAATGTCCGAAACTTCCCGATAGCTGTAAGTGCACAGTTATCATTCTTATAAAAATGCTTCAAGAGCAGAGCGCGATCCTTCATTGTCAGAGTCATGATGAAGCATTCAGGCAAAGAGCTGATGCTCTGCATTTTTATGGCAGCTATGTCTGCGGTGCGCATGTCACGTATAAGTAATTCGCATATCTCCAGATAATGTGAATCCTGACAGCGTCATCTAATGGCACATTTTGTAACTATTTTTTTCTTCCTTCACCAAACAAAATTCCATTGCCTCACGATTGTTCTGTTAAAATATCATGTCATTCTGACCAGTAATTTTAAAATTATCGATTTTTGAAATCTTAACTTTAATTATAATCACCCTGCAAACTGAATTAAAAGATATTTTCTTGCTCCTTTGTTAAGACAGGAAAGATTCATCAAAACTTATATCACATTTTTACAGAGCTTAATGCGGTCTGTAATCTGTAAGCCGATAGATTAATATGGTTACATGTTTTGTTCTAAATTTTATCATATGTTTTTTCCAATTCTTATTACAATTTATATTTTGTTTATCTGTCTGCCTTCATCCTTGTTACACATTTGGAAAAATAAAACTGTTAAATAAATAAATAAGAATTACCATATATGTAGAATGTTAATAATTATATCAACTTTCAGAATTATATGAAGTATTTTAAAACAATCATGTAGGGCTGATGTGAAGTACATAAAAGTTTAGTTGCCATATAGTTTTTAAATATATTTAACAATTCTAAATAATCTAAATAATAAATAATCCTCAACTAAATATTCATAAATATTTAATCAAAAAGTTGCGAAGAGCATTTTAAAGCAATATTTTTGTTCCTTTGGTGACATTTGGGAAGTTCTGCTGAAATGTTGACATTGTTACATTGTTTGACAGCAACTAATGAACTTATATAGATTATAAGAAGGATAAAAGATTCGAATTTCATCGTCTGAGTAAATAATAGATGAAATCCAAAAGTCGATTCCATTAAAAAGATTAATGAATTTATTCAATTCAACGTCTTCATGAATCACAAAATCAAATGCGAGCTTGTGATTGAATCGAATGAAAAATGGTCTTTTTAGTTAATGCTTGTCAACGATCTCAGAGAATTCAAATTTCTCATGAAAGATTTCATGCATGCCAACAAGATCAGTTCTTTTGAATTTCTCTCTCGCAAGGTTTCAGCTTACTTAATTAATTTTAATTTTCTTTTCATCTATTTTGCTTAATTTGACTTTTTTAATGTTTATAAAAATGGAGTCTTTATTATTCATGTTTCAATTACTTCATGACGTGATATAATAGTGAAACTTCGCGCATTTCATTGTTGTCGGTGAAAATGCACTATTTTACACACACACACACACACACACACACACACACACACACACACACACACACACACACACACACACACACACACACACACACACACACACACACACACACACACACACACACACACACACACACACACACACACACACTGTATTAAAATGTTGAGTACCTTTAATGTTAACCATTATAATTAGAATAACCTTTAGCATTAGAATGACATTGGCGTTCAGCATAAAACTTTCAATTTAAACTATCAAAAGCGAATGAAGTGATTCTGCAAGTAAGGCGCAAATTTCGACATTTATAAATTTGATTTTTTCCTTGAAAAACAACAGTCTTAATTTCATTTTTCATTATAAAACTTAGGAATGCTGGTATATATTGAGAGTTTCTCTAAACTCTTACAGGTGAATTTAATTCATAAGGACTGCATGTCACCGGGATACAAAAATGAAAAGAATTCCGATATTTCCATTTGTTTATAACGAATGAATGTCTTAGTCATATATACCTCCCCTTACGTTCATTAACAATTCATGGAAAGAGAGTCTGTAGCTTTCTCTATGAATGTATTCCATTATTGTTTTCAGGAAAACGATAACTATACTCGACAGGCGAAGCATTATTTTGTGTGGTTTTTCTTCCTCTGAAGTGGAGATGTCTTTCTTTGTCAATTTCATCCTTTTCCTCAACAGACGGTATTTATTAGGGAAAATTCTAATCAAAATAAACTGATTTTGTTTAATCAATGACTGATTGTGGTGACTCTGAACAATATAATTTATTGTCTGTATTAGAAAAATACTTTTATACTCAACACAGCGAAAATCCATTCAGTACAAGAAAATTAAATAATGCACATGCTCATAAAAACATAGCAACGGCATTTGCAAGAAAATTGATTTGACATACGTGAAATTATTTACTAATTTAACTACTAAAAATAGTAGGCAGTTTTGTTTCTGTTTAGTTTGAATTACTATTAAATTTCAGCAATCTCTCAGGGTATTAAAGTAATTTGAATGTATAGTATTTAATGTATTGTATAGAATATATCAAATGTGTATTGAATGTATAGTATAGAATGTATCAAATGTATATTGAATGTATAGTATAGAATGTATCAAAGGCCAATAATTGGCCGAAGTTGGCCAAGTATTAAACTGAAAGCATGAAAAATTTGCCTTTAATTGGATATCTTTATTAAGATTTTTAACATATATATTTTTTGCTTTATTGTTAAAGTCATTTTTTTGTTTTGGATGCCAAAGGTTTTTTTTGTCTTGTTTTAAATATAAATTTAATTGGTTTGTTCCATTTTACATATATTACAAAGGCGATATGAAAACATTAGAGTTAATGATGCTTTTATTGATGTAAAATATTTGAAAACTTAATAAATTATTAAATTGAAAATAAAGTTAAAATATGTAATAGACAACTATGAGCTTGATTTATTAATTTAAATGGCAATCAAACGTCCTCCCTCAACTTACTAAATTGATTGTTAAGGATTATTCACGGAAAATTCTTTCTGTTCAATAACTTAAATGATGCTCCAGTTGAAATTACTTTTTTCTTTTCTTGTACTTTTTTACTGCAGATCATGGAAACGTTAGTTTTTTTATTTGCCACGTCTTACAGTTAAAACTTTTAAATGCTTTTAATCATTTAATAATAATTCTAAGCAGTTTGATTGCCGATAATAAAATTTTAATGAAATAACTTTAAAATAAACCATTAAAATAACAACAATTTGAAACTTAAATTTGAATTCGAATAAGAAGGAGAGTAGTTTCAAAGCGATGGAAATGTTATTGATTTTCTTCTAGAATTGACAAAGGGAACAGTTGGCTTTTTTTTTTATTGTCAGCAGGAGGTAATTCAAATGAAAGACCCCGACTTGGGTTCTTGCCCATGCTGTATTTCTACTAAAACAAGCCTATTCATGGAACCCACCCATCACAATCGTCAGCGGGGGCATCCATTAGGTCCCTGTTACTAAGTCGAAGCAATTCATAATCCAAGTATAGCGTTTCCTGACTTCCCACCCACAATGCGATGACTTTTCCTAAGGATTTCGATAAGAGATAAGGCACCATGAATCATCTGAAAAGAGCATGCAGCAATTTACGAGACTTCCATGTTTTCTAAATTATGTTGTTGAGAATCAACAGTTCTGAATCATACGAATACTTTGTATTCAAAAAATGTAAATTTTTCAAATTGCTAGATTTCGGATTCATTTTTGGGAAATGAAATCCGATTTTAATTCCGTAATCTGAATTATTTTACTCCATACTTTTCTAGCCATGAACAAATTCTTGAATAGAAATAATAACATTATTCACTTGGAATGCCAACATGGTATATTAAAAATAACAAATAATTGGTGCAATAATATTTGAAATAATAATAATGATGGTTATCATTGTTGAATTTTTTTAGCTCAAAGCTTGCGTTTTGTTCTATTTCCGAATCTTTAATTCTTAAAATTAATATGAGAGGAAAAGAATGATTGGCTTAAGCAAAGAATTTGAAACTCTTCTATTTTAAACTTTCATAACATGTCATAATTCATTATTTACTAAATTGTTTTTTAATGCGATTCAATAAATTCAGTACTTTTGTAAGTGATCCTTTATCAAACAGTTTTCTTAGAGTATCAAACGTAAGCTTAGATAAAGCATTCTTTTGAAATTAATTGAATGATTTGAATCTTGTTTTCATTATAAAAACATCTTGGAGAGAAAAAGGATCCAAAAGGATCCAAATTCTAATGAATTTTTTGCAGACGATAATATTACATATGTATAAAAAATTATTCTTCTGAAATAATTTTTTTAAAAATTTTATATTATTTTAAACATATTTGAAAGAATCATTTTTGAATGTAATTAAGCTTTTTAAGAAATTTTTTGGTTAAAAAACAAAATCCTACTTAAATTTCATTTATTTTTCTTCAGGCGCCTGTTATGGATATAATTGTTCAAGTCATGACAAATGCCACCTTTCATTTATATCAACTACCCACATTTATTATTGGGTATTTAGAAGCCTTTTTGGGAGCTTAATGGTCCGGCCGAAAGATCAGCGAGTCAAAATCTAAGCCAGCTGCGCGAAAGAGAGCTTTTCCGGACACCTACGTCAGGACTGAAAGGAGCATGTGCCGGAATTTTCGGTCTCACGTGTTGCTTTTCAGTGCTTGCCGAGACCTCAAAGTTTTGAGATGTTCTGAGACCAATCGGACCTTTCGGATGTAAGCTCTAAGCTCTGAATTTCCCCCTTTCCCTGGATTTTTTCCGATGCCAGATTCATTGCTGATTCTCTGAATTTAGTGAATTAGAATGAAAACGATTTATTTCTACTCTGAGAATTAAATATTTTGACAAATTCTAGATAAAGAGAAACTTTAATAAACTTTTATAGTTTATTTGCTGTCATCGCGCGGAAGAAATTTTTGGAAGGTGAAGAGGAAAACATAGGAATATCAAGAATTTTAATATTTTTGGAATCAATTTTAGTAGAATATTATCAAACGGTGATAGTAACGAACAATGTTATTATTACTGAAATTTTTTTTTGGTATTAAGTATTTCGATTATTAAGAAATGTTCTAAATTTCTTAATTTGTAAAACCGCTCGGATTTATTTTAGTAGTTGCGTTGTCATTAAATATTTATTTATTAAATAATATACAATAAAACAAACTGTTTGTTAAAAATTATATTTTAAATTCGAGTTTGCCGTTCTATCTAAATATTTAATGTTATATAAATTTTCGAGTCTGTGTTCTATATTCATCAAGAAGAGTTCGTTTTATAACTTTTTGAAGGAACATGAATGGGAAATTGATCTAATCTATTATTGTGAAAGCTATTATTTGTGAAAAGGATAAAATAATAATTAAAAAAAAATTCGAAAAAATTCCGTCGAAGAAATTATCGTTTGTCTTAAAAGAAAATAGTTTGCACTTTGAAGATGAAGAAAATTCATTTACTGATATTGTGTGTACTTGTGACTTTCCTGCGGTGCGTAAACTCTCAGATATTTGAGAAATTCACCCTGCAATTTCGTGATGAATCAGGATGTAAGTGTGAACAAGACATGGATGACGTTTATTGCCACTGCAAAGGCAGAGATATAAAGGAATTTCCAGATTACTTACCACCCAACGTCTCAAAAATGTAAGTAGTTTTGCATTCAATTTTCAATTCTACAAGTAACTATGACAGTTATTTTTTCCCTTCATGAATGCAAACATATAAAAACAAGTTTTTGAAATTCATTAATTATTTTGCTTTTTACTTAGAATATTTTTGACACAAAATTTTCTTTCGGTTACATTTGAAGTAAAAGCCAGCTTTTTAGGTAATTTAGTAGTATTCTCGATGTGCTGAATACTAAATTGGCTCAAAGCTGAATTCAGCAGCTATTACAGTTTTAGTTTACATTAGATCTAGTGTCTTTTTAAGTACTTTTAGATAAATTTCAGAATATGTTTATACTTAGGAAATGAGTGTAATTAAATGATTTTATCCATATTAATTATGGTTTTATTAATTACTATTTTTGTTTTAACTTAGCTTGGGATTTCATATTCAAATTTGATTAAAATTATTTAAAAAATAGACACTTGCGATGCATATGAAGTTTAAAGTGATATTATATACCTGGGAACTTAAAATCACTTTGGATCTAAAATTAATAGGATAATAGCTATTATAAAATGTAAAGGGTGCTTATAAGTATCTATAAACATATGGGCATGAAAAATGAAAAACAGTTAATTTAATTTCAATGATCAGAGTTATTCTTTTATATGAATGATTCTGATCAAGATATACTAATTGAATATATTTCGATTGGAGAGCAAAAATCTTGGTTAACTTTTAATGTTTATCCCAAAATTAAATTAATGACGCAATTTTTTGCCACATGTTATCATAAGAAAGTCAGAAGGGGCTTAATATTAAGTAGCATAAAGGCATGGAACTTCGAATAATTGAATATAGGTTATAAAAAATTTCTCAAACGGAAAATAATTATGAAATTTAATATCTTTCTCAAGATGTTCAATAATATTGTATACAGTCATATGTACTATAATGTTTACATTTAATAATGGCGGTTTAAGGGAATAAAGTTGTTGTTGTCAAATACCTTTTTTTGTGTAATGTTAAGTTATGTAAAATGGTGATTTTTTTTAAAAAAGAAATTCTATATTTATATAAAATTTTATTTATACTATCTGTTAGTATTGAATTGCTGTAACTAATTTTTCGGCTCTGAGAAATAATTTCATAATTCATAATATAATCACAAACTGAAAATAAATTTAATCGCTTTATAAAATTTCACATTAGAAAATTTATAACTTCATATATCACATTAGCTGTTATGTTTTAAATGTATGAAGGTAATATCATGTCTATATGAAAATAAATTTTATAAGTTTATAAAGCCTAGTGTAGTGTTTTAGAGTATTGGTACCAAAAGCTGTTATCCAAGTTGTAAACCTCAGTTATGATCTCAGCCAGACAAATGTGTTGTCTGGCTGGTTGTATGTCTGTTGTAATAGACGGCAGACGCATTTAATTACAATATACAGTTGGAAACTGACAGATGCGAACTTCAGGTAATTCACCAGGTGTCAATTTATCAGGAAACTTAATTTGGTATTAAGTTGACAATTATATTTTGCATGTCTGCCGGATAAATTCTGTAAAGTGAAATTATTGATCGGGTAACAATTATTTATTTGAATTTTTTTTTGTTAGTTGTCGGGTAACCAGTACAAAAAGTAGCAAATTGTAGCTGTCTAAATATAATTGTTCACATTTGGTTAAATCAGATTTCAAAAAGTAATAACTTTTATGTTGAATTTTTTGATGTTCTGCTTTTTAACACTATTGATGTCTCTTCTTAATACATTGTATATTACAATGTCAAATTAAATGAATTATAAGTAAGCATGTGTTTCCACTTGGCAAGCATTGCGAAAGGAAGCTTGCATGCACTTACAACTCGAAAGCGGTAACTTTATCCAGGTTTACTGATGCCATGCATTTATACTTAAGTCAAATAATAATCTGTGAAAGAAATGCCAGTTTCTTAAAATGTAATAATATTATTATTATATAATTATATATAAGTAAATTATATTATTGGTATTAAAAATCAAAATAAATTATGATATATTAATTATTAAAATGATGATACATATTTAAGCCAATTTTTGTTGATAAGTGTAGATTATAGTGCAAAAAGCAAAAAAAAAAAAAAAAAAAAAAATTAACTTGCAATGCGGTTGTGTTTGAAAAGCTAGATATAATTGATTAAAAACATAAAAATTGAATAAAATAATTGAAAGTAATTTTTTTGAGTCCATAAGTATAATTCCTTGTATGCAAATAAGTATACCACAAAGCTTACAAACGTAATTCTGTACTCAGTCGATAGGGGAAGAAATTTGAAATATAAAGGACATAAGCACAAATGTAAAAAATGGAGGAATAAACTGCACAAATACAAACAAAATAGAAAATAATTGAAATAACTCTCAAAATTACAAATGAGGAAAGTTAAGATATGACTGATTTTGTCTGAAAGAAATTTTTTTTTTATCATTAATTCTAGTTACAATATTTAATCTTATATTGATGCTTATGCTGCTATTAAGGAATTCAACAAAAGTATTAATAGATATGGTCGTACAGAGAAAATTCCGAGTTCACATGTAAGGATTTAATTATTTTTACTCAAGCTAATAAAATGTAGAGAAACAAATTAAAAAAGCGGTTGATATTATGAAAAAAAAAGAAAGGTATCGAAAATAATATTTTCAGCAGAGAATATACATTATAATAGTCAATAGAGAATTTCATTACAATAATCCCCTATCAAATTAAGTGTTCTTTTTCTACCATTTCATACATCATACATCTATTCACAGTATTTCTAATTATTCATCTCAATTTGATGATGTAGTACTTCCACTTTATGTTTATTTTATGCTCTTAAGAAACCGTGAAAGTCTGATGATCAGGTCTCAATTTCGAGGATGGAGGGTTCAGGTTCTCTTTAACAAAAATCCTGAAAACAATTGGTCTAGTGTACGTTAAATTTGACATCGACGTTCACACGCACACCTGTTTACTTGGCTTGAAAGCTTGAAAAGGAAAAAAACTGATTGAGGTATGTGATATGGAAGCTTAGAAAAGGAATGCTGGCTAAAGTGCAATCCTCATCATATGATTAAGTCGGACGTGTAAACTCTCCTTTCGTTTCAAATAGCCATCTTTTTTCATCAAAATAGTATGAAGATAGTTGCAGTGATCACATACGGTTATAGCGTTCTTGTGAAATACGGCAGAAAAAAATATTGAGCAAATACAGAAAAAGTTTTGTTTGCGTGTCTATTAATGGTTCATTTTCACAATCCCTGGTCACGCAAAGAACATCTATTTTTTGGTATATTTGATCATCACGAAACGCATCTCAGATGCAGTTTTTTGTGTGCATGAACGTGGGATTAATACAGAGTCAACCATTTCATAAAATAAAGACACCAGAAGTAATTACAAAATATTTAGATGATCACATGCAGAGCACGTATGTATCCATCGACTCATTAAGAGCTGCGAATATGCTTCACGACTTATTTGCACTGAATTATTTATTGTATTCAAAATTTGATACCCACCAACAATTTTGGGGTAAAGATTGCTTGATTAACATTTTAAAGTCATTCTATTTTTGAATAATGACTTTCTCATGCATATGAATGGGAAAATAGAAAGACAACTCAGGGATGGATTTGATTTAATTTTAATATAATTCTGATCTTAATAGCATATACCAAATTTCATCTATCCGACTGTCTGCGTTTTTAAGTTATTGTATTCAGATCAATTAACAGACAGGCAAAATTCTCTGAGATTGATCAAAATTTGACTCTGAACTAAATTTTGATGTAATAAAACTACAATTTTCACCCAGTTTCTAAGTTTCATTCAGATAGTTAATTACGTTTTCGAATGATAGTACTTACCTATAGAAGTTTTATTTTCAGACTCAATGACATTTAATACATATAGATTCATCAAAATCTCATGGAGGAATTGTTTATCGGTGGCAACATTTTAATTTTATCATGCTTTAAAAATTAATACACAGCTGGTTTAATATGATTTCGCTGTTACATTAA